>NC_043961.1:61018854-61042115 GCF_902148855.1 Sphaeramia orbicularis
TTCTGCGTACATAACTGTTAATATAACAATAAAATATAAAAATAACTGTCTTCGTTTCCTGTACCAGTTGCTCCAAACCTCTGAGAATACAAGAAGAGGGGTACGCACAGAGGGGGGAGGGACAAATGGCAGTTGTGTTTGATAGACATATCACTGTTCAGTCATTTCGATGGGTGGGTTAAAATGATTGGATGGTGTTTTTTCAGTCCTGTCTGTTCCACAGGTGACTACATTTTTTTTTAAATTTCTGTTAGAGCATTTAATTAATTGGTTGTAATCAGGGTGTGAAGGGGATTTTAAGCAGTATCGTAAAAAATGCTCCCGGCCCATCTGAGGTCATACTGACCTGTATGTGACCCCTGGCCTAACGTGCCTTCAGCTCACCTGCACGGTGGGTCACACCTGCTGAACTCACCTGTACATGTGGAGGACACAGGTGTCAGACTGAACTGACTGAAGCCTCACACTGTGGCGCTATCAGCTCTTTAGTAGATTTGTTGCCGCTCTGCTTTTGTTTCAGTGCTGGAGCAGCACCGAGCCTTAATGGATCCAGGATTAAGCCAACGTTGGCTCCGTTGGAGGGCTCAGCCTAAACACCCGCGAGGCGGCGGCGCTGAATGACGACTAATCCAACGGAGTCTGAGACACCGTTCATCCTGTTCACACGGAACTGCTTCAGCTGCTTCAGCTGCTTCAGTGTCTGCCTCCACCCTGGTGTGTAAAGGCCAGCACCAGCAGTAGTGGGACAGGTTTACTGTCACAAACAAACAGAGCCAAGGCTGGTTCAGGAGGAGCATGGTCTACTGCATCTGCATGGACAGGTGGACTTTACTCTGAGTCTATTAGTGAACAGTTTGAGCTCTGTTACATAAATACACTGTGTGTGTGTGTGTGTGTGTGTGTGTGTGTGTGTGTGTGTGTGTGTGTGTGTGTGAAAAAGACGAAGAAAAAGAGTGTGAGGAGGTCAGAGTTATTTAAACATCAAATTGAATCCTACTTTGTATTAGTGGGACCTCATGGAAGTTACAAATTATAAAGTAGGAGAAAGGAAATCTGTGTTTTACTCTGATGTACTATACTACACTATACTGTACTGTACTATACTACTATATTATACTGCTATACTGTACTATACTACTATATTATACTGCTATACTGTACTATACTACTATGCTATGCTATACTATACAGTCCCTCCAGGAATTTGCGATGTTGCGATCGCAACTATTAACACAAATTCAACCAATCACCGTGAATTCTGCACGGCGCTGCAATTTCGTCCAATCGCCGCAAATTTTCCACAAATTTGACCAATCACCTTAGCCCCCTTTCACCCACACCTGTCTGTGACATGTACATCATCACATTCACTTCCTTGTTGGCGGTTGAGAAGATGAAGAGATACTATTATACTATACTATACTATACTACACTGCACTATACTATACTACTACACTATACTATATTATACTATACTGCTATACTACACTGTACTGTACTATACTAAACTACTATACTATCTTATACTATACTGCTATACTACACTGTAATATACTATACTGCACTATACCACTATACTATACCATACTATACTACACTATACTGTACTGTGCTATATTGTGCTATACTATACCGTAGTACTATACTACCATACTATACTACACTATGCTGTACAACTACACTGCACTATACTGTACTACTATACTATACTGCACTATACTATACTACTATACTATAATATTCTATACTACCATATTACAATATACTATACTATACTATACTATACTATACTGTATTATAGGATACTATACTATCCTACTGTACTATACTATACTATACTAAACATATAGTATAGTATAGTATAGTATAGTACGGTATAATAGTGCAGCATAGTATGGTACAGTGAGGATGACATAGGGAGTGATGATGATGATGATTATGGGATGGGGAACTGGGGATGGACATTACTGCTGCTGCTGCTGATGACGACAGTTACCCATGATAAATGCTACCGTTTTAAAGGTTTTAAAACCAACTTGAACATGTACTGTATTGTTTGGATAAAGGATGCACCAATACCACTTTTTTCTGGACCTAATATGAGTACTTCCATTTGAGTACTTGCTGATACTGAGTACTGATCCAAGTCCTTAATAATCCCATTCCAGTTGTTAGTTCCTTTTGTAAATGTGCTTTATTGTCGTTGTCATTAGTCTGACTGGAACAAAGTGCTGCTACTGACATTTAATGTGTTGGAATGAGCGTTTGTCAATTAATCCACCAGGGGGCGCCGCTCTGAATTAACCATACTGGACAAATACCACGAAGAAGAGGAAAGTTTAATGAGAAGAAGAAAGTCATGTTTATTGTCTTTATTCATCCCTCACTTAATGATGACATTTCTTTCAGTCCTTCATCACATTATTTTACAATGAATACAGATTGAAACATACAAATTAATGAAAAAATAAATACATTTAACATATCAAGATAAATATCTGTCACTGTCATTAGTGAAAAGACATCTTCTATACTGTATTTGACCAATATCAGAAAATATCGGCCGGTACTGATGTGCGTCCCTGGTGTAAACCTTATACATGACTTCTTTCCGATTCATCCAAATTACATCCTTCTCTGACCGAGCGCCTATCAGTGTTTGATCCCCCCCCCCCCCCCCCCCCCCCCCCCCCCATCGACAGCAGCGGCTAAATGGGAAAAGGGCTTTAGGTGTTGGATTCCTTCATCACCCTACACCTTGTACATACTTTCATTCTTTATGAATAATGCAGGTGGAGGGTGTTATTCTGAAGCCTTGTCAGGTGTTATCTGCAGCCCAGATTACAGCCGAGGTGAGATATCAAGGAATTACACTGAAGTCTGAGCTGCCCTTCTGTGTCCAACACACAATACAGAGGATGAGGACAGCTGATTAAAGCTGTGTGTGTGTGTGTGCGTGTGTGTGTGTGTGTGTGTGTGTGCATGTGTGTGTGTGCGTGCGTGTGTGTGTGTGTGTGTGTGTGTCTGTGCGCGTCCATATCTGAGCATCGTTTAAAACCATTTCAACTACCAAACATTTGACATGAAAACTACAGGGTGTATCAAAAAAACACTGTACATTTTTCCATAAAATTTCCAGGTTACAGCATTAACACTTTGGGCGCTGTGTCAGTTTCATTTCTTTACCCATGGCAGCTGGGTTAACCCTAGCCCTAACCCTAGCCCTAGCCCTAACCCTAACTTGTCCTGCCCTCAGTGACATTTTCAGTCTAAACCAGTTGAATGAACTTTGAAAGGCAGGAGCAGCTGCCATGGGTAAAGAAATGAAACTGACATGGTGTCCAAAGTGTTAATGATGTAACCTGGAAATTTGGTGGAAAACAAGATGGATGCCCATTGGCCCCTCCCATTGGCCCCTCCCATGACCTTTGATTGGATTTAAATCCCACTGCTACTTCACACAAACCAGTTTTAACTTGGATTGCACATTTTGCTCCTGCTCACTCATGCCTGAAAACCTGGGTCTGTCAATTTGGACAAATATCCACCAATCCACTACCTACAGACGTCCACAAACGAAAATTCCAAAAATTATCAAATGCCGAACTGAGGGTAATTTTTAAAAATGTATAGTGTTTTTTATTTTATTTTATTTTTTTTTTAAAATACATCCTGTATTTACATCATTACATGAAACACTTTTTAAAAAGCTGATGTAACTAATATAGCTGATAGTAACTAAGATAACTAATATAACTAATATAGCCAATATAGCTAATATTGCTAATATAGCTGATGTTAACTAATATAGCTCATATAACTAATATAGCTAATATAGCTAATATAACTAATATAGTTAATATAACTAATATAGCTGATATTAACTAAGATAACTAATATAACTAATATAGCCAATATAGCTAATATTGCTAATATAGCTGATGTTAACTAATATAGCTCATATAACTAATATAGCTCATATAACTAATATAGCTCATATAACTAATATAGTTAATATAACTGATATAGCTGATATAACTAATATAGCTAATATAGCTAATATAGCTCATATTATTAATATAGCTAATATAAATGATATAAATAATATAAATAACATAGAAAACCTAAAAATAGGGCATAGTTGGAGGAATTATTTTCCTACTCACTGCCGTCCTTGTTGGATTTCAATAAATCACCCACATTGTCTGCACACACTGACAAAAACAACCCCCAGTGTTTGAAACCAGAGCTTTTTTCACTGGCTCTGCCTTTATCCCAAACTCTGGAAATGAATTGGATATGCTAATTTGCTCCGTGCACCATGACCACATGAAAACTCATCTCTTCAGTAAGTACCACATGTCAGTCTCTCCATGCTGAATTATATCCCTTTTTATTCCACTGCTTGGCTTGATGTGCTTGCATCGAAACTTTTATCTCTCTCACAAGCTTTTATTTTCACTCTTTTTTTCTTTTTTTTTTTTTTGGTTATATGATCAATCTCGAGCACAGCGGTTTTGTCAGAGCATTATGACCTTGAAACTGCATTACTATTTGTTCGCTGCCTGACAAGCAGAATATTTTTTTTTGTTTTACTGTTGTTTTATTCGTCTGTAGCTCTGACAGATACGATCTTCTGTTATTTAAAGAATGTATTTCACACCTGATATTTACTGATAAAACGCCTACTTTGCTGCCAATGGGAAGAAAATCCAAGGAGTTGTCTGCAGTGATGTCTTTAACTGAGGAGGGAAAACGTATCCCCTGCCTCAGAAGAAGCATCTCAGCGCATTCTGAACTGTGGATTCAGGAGTGACCTAGATAAATCTGCTGAATAACCCCTGTCCCAGCCCTCCCTCCTCAACCTCACATGGATCCATCAATTATTAATTCCTGCTGCTTCATGTGAAGGCCGCAGACCCTCCAGTGTGGCCCACATCAGTGTGTGGAAACAGGAACAATAACACAGGAAGCGTCTGCCGCCTGAAGAAAACATTTACACTATTAGTGTGTTAGCTCACCTATAATAGTGACTAAAAACACATTACATTCCCCCATCACCTACATAAACACCGCACTAACTCATGTCGTTTAACCCTTTCATGCATACAGGTCACTACAGTGGACAATTATTCTACAGCTGTTCTCATATATTCATGGATTTTGTTGTTTTAGTTCCATATCAGCCAACATACACTGTAAAAAAAAAAAAAAAAACTTAAAAAAAAAAGTTAATATTCTGGCAACCCCTAACAAAATAGTAGCACATACAAAAAAACAGATGTTGACGGACGTAACAACTGAAGAAGAAGAGTTTTAAAAGAAACATGGCAGTATGTGCAGACACACCAGGAAACCCAATCATATTTTAATTTTGTACAGTTTAAAAATGTACACTGTAAAAAAAAAAAAAACAGTAAAAAAAACGGTATTATTCCGGCAGCAGGGGTGCCGAAAAAATACTGTTAAATAACAGAAAATAACCATCTCATAAAAATATGGTAATTTTCCATAATTAAAATAGTTTTTTTTCCCCCTAATTTTACATGAGATTTTGCTTTTTTTTTTTACTTTTTAATGATTAATAAAGAATATTTTCATGTATTAAAACAATCCAATTCCCTATAAATATATATATAATTTTCAGTGAGACTCAGTTGTCCAATCCACTGATAAAAACTGTATTTGGACAGTTTATCAGTGCTTATACATGTTATACATTCACAAAAATACATTTATTCAACATTTTTGTTGTGAAACCTCCTGTAATTACACAAGATATTTGTCAATTAACAAACAAGTCTGGTTCAACTGACAGAACTAATACTTCTTTTACGGTTAATTGTCAGTAATTTTTTCTCATTTTATTATTTGTTTTACAGTATTAAACTTTAAATTAACAGTTTAATCTCATGAATAGAAAAGAAATATTTGAAATTTGAAATTACAATACATTTGCAAATGTATTTTAACTGTATTTTTCTGTGAAAAAAAGAAAAAAATTCTTTTAAAAAATGGAAATTTTATGGTTATTCACAGTTACAGTTTTTTCATGTTATTTTACATTTGACATGTAAAATCACAGTCTGTTTTTGTCATTTCATTGATATTTTCCTGTATCTTAAAAATACAGGAAAAATCTGTAAAATAAACAGTGAAAATTCTGTTAAATTACAGATTTTTTTTTACAGTGTACAATAGTGACTAAAAAACACATTACATTACCCCATCACCTAAATCACAGGTGTCAAACATGTGGCCTGGGGTTAAATCTGGCCCGTGGGATGAATTTGTAAAATGTAAAAATTATACTGAGGATATTAACAATCCATGGTGTCAAAATAATTTTAACCACATCCAGACACATACAGTGGGTCAGAACCAGTAAAATATTATCACAATAACCTGTAAAAAATGACAACCCCACATTCTCTCTTGTTTTTTTTTTTTTTTTTTTTTTTTTTTGGAGTAAAAAAGTAAAATTACATGAAAATGTTTCCATTACCAAACTATACTTTTACAAAAAATGTGAATAATCTGAACAAATATGAACAGACAGAAATGTCTTAAGAAAAGTAAATGCAATTTTTCCAATATTCTGCCTGTTACTAAATGTTTTGTGCGATTGTAATGCACATGTGTACTACATGTGCATTACATATTACATGTGTAATGCACATGATAAACTGATAAACCGAGGCAGAATATCGTTAAAAATACACTTGTTTTTTCTTTAGACAATTCACGTTGTTCGTGTTATTCAGATTTTTAAGGAAACTTTGTAGATGTAAACCTGATCATGATATAATTTTACTTTTTTTATTGTTATTATTTATTGCTTTGGCCCACTGCAGATCAAACTGGGCTGAATGTGGAACTGAACTAACATGAGTTTGACAGTTCTGACCTAAATAAACACCGCACTAATTGATGTATTTTAAAGACTTCACTGCGTTACCAACTCACCTGAAACTGGAGACGGATGCAAATGCTTTTAACAGAAGGTTTAACCCATAAAAACCATTAAAACATCCACTGCCGACCTAAACCATCTACTGATCTAAACTGTTTAATACCTGTTGATCCACTAATTCTATCAATCCATGTCAATAATTGGTGTAAAATACAGTTCTTCATCTTTTCATGGTCATCAGATATGACCATATTTGGACGTTCAGAGGCTCTGTTGTAGTTTTTCTGTTGTCTGCGAAATTTATGACGAAATGTCTTAGTCAACAAACCTTTACAGAGGGTCTGCACGTGACGCCACCGCTAGCAGAAGTCACCGTGGTTCCGCCCACTGAGTGTCAGACAGAGGCAGATGAGTGACAGCTTTGGCTTGAATACTGTGAAAACTTTAGAACAATCTAAAAATGGGGCAGAGCTGTTGTGTCATTGATCGCACAAACAGGTTTAAAAGCACTGGGAGCTCTGTTTTTAGCGGAGACCTAAAGCCACAGACAGAAGAAGCAGATGGATCGCTGCAATTCAGAGATAGAACTGGAATCCAGACAACCAAACCTGGATCTGTGTCAGCTAACGTTCATTTGTGCTGTGTTCTGGTGTAAACTCATCCCTTAAATTCCATCTGGTTTTGGCTAACGTTCCTTCTTAGTAAAGCTCTTCATGTTAGCATCTGTCATTTAGTTCTATGTTTCAGAACTGAATCGTTTGTGTCTTCAGTTGTGTGATTGTGAACCTTGTGCTCTACATGATTTGTAAACTAGCTTAAACTGAGGCTAACCTAGTTTTCCAGATCAGGGGCTCCTCTAGCACACAGCTGTTGGATCTGTGTTGGATCCAGTATTTGATGGGAACTCTCCTTAAATCTCCACAGTACCAGTAGATCATCCACTCACTTGGGTCAGTACTAAGGGTTCAACTCCAGTAAATCAGTAGTGAACTGTGAGCACTACTGCTGGGCCTTTACCGCCCAAATCACCAAAAAACAAACTCCGTCTGCACTGACACAAAACCTCCAAAACAATAGTATGTTGAATGAAAGCACTCACCAGCTGGAATCCTCTAATGAACCAGGACCAGGATGGACACAACTCTGGGTCTGTTGGATGCTTTCAGCCTTTGCATTGGGGATTTTCCCGGCGTTGAACTCAGGTTCATGTAAATGTCAGGATAGGTGATTTCTGTCCCAGATCAGTGTTGGTAGAACAGCTTGGATGGATCCATGTCCAGTCCAACTGTCTTTAATTTCATCTTCTATTCCACAGTTTTCCTGCTCTGGCTGGAGTTACTGCTATACTCCGCCATGTTGAGCGGGTTTGTTTTTGCCGCTCAGTCTGACTGAGAGGGGCGTGGCCTGGGGGCGTGGCCTGGGGGAAGTGACAGATGTGCATTCCCTCTATTGTGCGATGAAAATGAGACGAGACGTAATGAAAATGGTGGTCGTGTGACGATAGCTATAATCAAATGTGTAAAGTAATATTGTTGACTAATAAAAATGAGACTAAATGTAGTTTATAAAACAGAATAGACGATAAATAGATGACAAAACAGAACAATGGGTTTTATACGAATACTTCAGAATATGCCAGAACTGAACTGAAGATGGCACAAAAGAATTGGAAAAGTGTTTTGTTTTCCGTGTACGCCCTGAAGGCATCGTGACAGACTCAGGGGTCTGAGGGTGAGGGCGGGGGTTGGGGGGTTGGGGGGTTGGGGGGGCTGACCCAGGTTGCTTTTGGCTTTCTTCAGCACCTGCTCCTCCCACAGAGTGTAGATCTGTGGGTTTGACGCCTGTGATTTTAGAGCAGGTTTGAACAAAGCTCTGCAGTTTGGTTTTGTCCTTTAGAGACAGGCTGGAAAACCAGGAAATGAAAGAAAGAAAAACGACCCAGAATCTCTCATTGATGTCCATTCTAGTGCCTTATTTAGTCCAAACCTGTCAAACTTCAGTTCCTCTCTTTGTCTTTTTCTCTTCTTCCACCTGTTTGGACCCTAAAACACACAGTAAAACAAAACCACTGACGAAACAGAACACAAACACAAACTGACAGCAGCTTTAATGAACCTGAAACAGACGCAGATTCACAGCAGAACCTTTAAAGGGGGGTTAAAGGGTTCATATGTGAACCTTTACCTGGACTCAGGGGTTAAAGGGTTCATATGTGAACCTTTACCTGGACTCAGGGGTTAAAGGGTTCATATGTGAACCTTTACCTGGACTCAGGGGTTAAAGGGTTCATATGTGAACCTTTACCTGGACTCAGGGGTTAAAGGGTTCATATGTGAACCTTTACCTGGACTCAGGGGTTAAAGGGTTAAAAACAACAACATCCAATAATTAATAAGTCAGACTTGCTCGTTGCATGTTCTTCAAATCAAGCCTTTCAGGAACAGTAGGCCTTCAAATAGCAAATCATGTGACCCAGAGTTAATCATTTTTCAGGAAGTGTGTGAAATACCAAGTAGGCGTTGCAGGGTCCTTTGTATCCTGGAGTCTTAACCAGAGCCAGAACAAGATTTAATGGAAGGTAAGACGATAAACCAGGCTAATCATTATAAATAATCATAAATACAGGATGTAGAATGTTTTCGCCATAAAAGACATTTATGTTAGAATTTCGGGTCATTTTTTTAGGGATTTTTCGATATTATCCAAAACTCCCCGTTTTCAGATGGATGACATGTTAAGGTTTTGTTTCTGGTTTAGATTTTGTAAAATCATTTTAGTCGATCAGCATCTTCAGTCAGTCCTCTGGAGCCTATCCACATGTGTGACCAGTTCATTATGAGGCAGGTTTAGAGTAAGTATATGGTATAAGTATATAGTATATAGTATATAGTATAAGTATATAGTATAAGTATATAGTATATAGTATATAGTATAAGTATATAGTATATAGTATAAGTATATAGTATATAGTACATAGTATATAGTATAAGTATGTAGTATATAGTACATAGTATATAGTATAAGTATATAGTATATAGTACATAGTATATAGTATAAGTATGTAGTACATAGTATATAGTATAAGTATATAGTACATAGTATATAGTATAAGTATATAGTATATAGTAAGTCCTTTAGTCCATTTCTCCAGAACACTTAGAACTTTGAATATATAGCAGTCTTTTACAGCTGACTGCATGTTTTGATACTGTAATAACAGTTTAAAATGAAAAAAACAACAACACTAAAACAGAATTAGATTTTTTTTTCGTTTTAGTAAAAAACACTGACATTACCTAGCTGAGTATGTGGACAGACCCAGACAACATCCAAACTCCACAGAACAGCTCTGGGACTGGACCCTGGACCTTCTTGCTGTGATGCAACATTGGCCGCCCATCAGTTTTTCATATGAATTTCAAACCATTACATGAAGATCCCTATTTGCGTGTGTGTGTGTGTGTGTGTGTGTGTGTCTCCCCCCCGTCTCAGTTATTTTTTCTTCCGTCACTCCAAAAATGTTCACACGAGGGTGAAACATGCGTTCTCTGCATCTTGTTTCAACGTTTCAGTGTCTCCTGCTTGTGACAATAACCACTTCCATGTGTGGTTAATTCCACATGCTCCTCCTTTTCAGACGTGGTAAATATAGACGTAGTTTCTATCAGTAAAATTGCTTTGGGGTTTGATAAATCTCTTTGCGTGTGCTAAATTATATTTACGTTTTCTCCTCCCAGCACACGCACAACTGTGTGTAAATGCCCCATATTTCATATTCACTGTGTCAAACGAACTAACTGGATGCAGATACATTATTTTACACCTTTGGAAGACACAACCCTTAGTGTCACTGTTACTAAATCAGTTTGGACATTACTTTGCGTGTGCAGTGAGTTTGGACATGTTTTTATACACGTAAACCTTTAGTAGATCCGGCCCTATTTGTATTTTTTTTAAACAGATTTTTCAACTACATTGAGAAACCCTGAGGGTTTTTTTGGTGAAGATGTATTTATTTTGTAATTTCTATGAGACTGGCCATTCCAACATTTATTTCAATACAAAGTTGCTCCTTTTTTGGAGAATCCCTTATGGTCCGACTAAAGCAAAAGTTAAAAGGAAAAATGTGGGTCATTTAGCAACACTAGTCTGTCAAAATGTCTCTAAAATGTCCCATCAGAGAGATTTAGAACACTGTATTTTGAACATATATATATATATATATATATATATATATATATAGATATATAGATATATATAGATATATATATATATATATATAGATATAGATATAGATATAAAGATATATAGATAGATATATAGATATATATATAAACGTTCTGTATTAAAAACAAAAGGGTTTCCAAAGGCCCCCCCTCCTGATTTATTTATTTCTGGCCGTTGTATATTTACAACACTTACTTTTTAAATACTGATGATAGATGTTTTCGCAGTAGGTCTTTTTGTCTGTTTTTCGAGCCTCTCTTATGAAATTTACAGTTGATGTTTTTGACCCAGTGAAGTGTCTGCTACTATTTTCTTTCTGTTTTCTTTCTGCACTGTTTGCAGTTGTGAACTACTTAAGTTGTAAATCAGGCAACTCACTAAAACACTGACACTGCAAAGCTCCATCATGAAGTTAAAACAGGCCTGAGTGAGTCCAGCTGTGGAGGGGTGAATATATTTGGACTGAGTGACAGATTCAGGTGTGGATTACAGACGAATAATGTCCATGAATGTGTTCTCTATGACCTGATCACTAACACTCACAGATACATGCGTGCTTTAGGGATGGGAAGATTATCAGATACGTGTCGATACGCTGACACGTGTACAATCCCAGTGCAGCGGTACAGAAGCTGTGAGTGAATGAAAAGTTTGGAATGATATCACGATGCATCGGTTATTGAATGTTTGTATCGATAAAATTCAATCCGTTCAATAGAATATATTTTTACTCTCATTTAAAAGTGTTACTATTTATTTGGGTAAAGTTTTTCTTTCCTTCAGACCCACGTTAATGTGCGCTGCGGATTCGTGGATGTGTACACTGTACATGAACAGTCTGAGCTCCGCCCATGGACTGAGCATGTGCAAATGAATACTGTACTGAGCATGTGCAGATGAGTACTGTACTGAGCATGTGCAGATGAGTACTGTACTGTGTGTATGTGAATGTGACAGACACAGAAGGAGGAGAACACATGTGGTTTATGAACGGGTACTATTACTAGATCAGCTGTACTGAGTACTGTAGTACACACCACAGATACTGTAGTACACACCACAGATACTGTAGTACACACCACAGATACTTCCTTAACAGTGGCGGCTGTTTGTCTTTCAGACAGGGGAAGCTCATTGTTGGCTTACACCAAAACAAACAAAAAAAAAAAAACCCAAAAAAAGTCCAGTTATTTAAACATAAATTCGTCCCTCCGTTCCTTTTTAAGAAAATGCTCAGTAACCTTGTCGTACCAGTAGGCCTCTTTTCCAGGACTGGACCAGTGTCCTCTCTGCTCAGACGGCCTTGGCCCAGTGCATTGTGGGTGTCAGACTTCAGCCTTTTTAAACTACAGATGCTCCTTTCACTGCGACCGAGCCGACAGTTTGACTGATTTAACTATCTACAAAACCAGATTAAACTGAACAAGAAATGATTAAATTATGGAACTGAAACAAGAAAACAGTGAAATTATGTTAAATTGAAACAAGGAAGTCCAATGAGTGTGTTTTATTTACAGTGCAAGAAATGAACGAGTAACTTTGTAGTAGTTTCTGTGATTTCACAGCAGAATGTGTGACAGTATTAAACTGAACTGTGTCAGTGAAGGAGCAGATCTGAAAACAGCTGTCAATCAAACCGGATTCAGCCTTTCGACTGATCCTCCAATCAGCACGTAGGATTCTGGCGTCCAGCCCGGCTGAGCTCCGCCCACAGCTCCATTCACCCCCAGAGACGTCCGGGGGCGGGACAACATTGTGGCATTTATCCAATTACCGTCCAGTTTTGAGGCAATGAAAAAAACAGTTCTACTCAGTCCCATTGAAGCCCACAGACGGACACAGTCTGCAGACACATGCACTGAGCAGAGGTGGAGGAGAAAACACAGACACGGGAACGGAGGAGAAGTGAACAACAGCCAGTCTGTTGATTTGTGATAAAGCTGATTTGAACCAACTCATCTGTGAGATGAACGTGTTCGAACACATTTGTAGTCAATAAAATGTCAACACAACCGAACAGATTTAACCATTTAATTTTCGTAGTTTTAGGGGAAGCCGGGCTTCCACTGCAGTCTGAGAGAAATCGCCGCTGTTCCTTAAACAGTGTCATACAGGTCCAACAGTACATCCCAGAATACCTTACACAGGTGTCTCTTAAAGTGACAGAACCTTTTTCTGTTTTACCTTCATGACAAATACATTTCATTACAAATGGATTTGGTGAGGGAGTAAGAAGTCGAGTGTTAGAAACAAACAGAGAAAAGACTTTGGAAACAAACTCCGAACTTTTTCACCAGACTGAATGTGAGGCACGTGTTCTGAAACTGAACTAAAGACACTTTGGGAAAAGTCATGGTCTTATTTGATAAATAAATAATCAAGCTCATTGAATTGCACTGCATATATACTTATTTATTTATTTATTTATTTTTACCAGAATGAATGTGTTCAGTCAGAATGTACTTAATCGCTCTGTGTCGTGGTTTGGGTGTGAAGAGTATCACATCCCATCATGAGATGCCACACATGTATCTTTAATGTATCGGATCGGAGGTGCTGTGTCAACATGTGTATTGTATCAGCCTGAAATCTAAGATTCCCAACCCTAGTGTGCATATTAGTTAGTTGTTGCTGTTTTTCCCTTTTACTCAGTTGCCTAGAACAGGTTGTGTGTCCAGTTGTAGTCCGTGCTCAGACACCTGGCTGCTGCTGCAGATCGCTTGTTGCAGGATTTAAAAGTGTGACCTTGTGTTTCCAGGCGGCTGCATCTATCTAAACCCTCACCTTACACTCCCTGCGTTATTGGCTCAGACTCATCCAACCACCTCGCTGCTGTACGTCTTCTCTGTCATACAAAAGGGGAAAAAATCCCATTACCATTTCTTTTTTGCCATATCTCTGTTTTCTGGATAATAACATCCACCCCATTGATTATGTATGCTGTTATCTCACCCCCTACACTGTGATGAATGCAACGCGTATGCATAGGGTTCGTTTTACCACAAAGAAACAAACAGCTTTGATGTAATCTTTTGGTGTTGACAACAGTGGAGGCCCAAAGACAGATAGGACTACTGTGCAGTATACTTCCAACATGTGGAGTGGACGGCTTTATAATCTGCTTTGGATCTTACTTTTATGCTTCAAAGCTTACACAGCGTTCACTTAAACACAACAGTAAAGCTGCAGACGGGAGTGTTCTGACCGACTTAAAGCACACACTCACTGCAGAGCAAACACATGCAGACGCTGATGTGGACATGAACCCCTTATCAGGCAAGTGACTCCATTTGGTCATTTCCAAATACATTAAGAGACAGTGACAGCAACAGTTACAGTCAGGGAACAATCTGAGGTCCAGTGTGGTCTACAGGGTCTGTAAGGACCAATGTGGTCTACAGGGTCTGTATGGACTAATGTGGTCTACAGGGTCTGTAAGGACCAATGTGGTCTCCAGGGTCTGTAAGGTCCAATGTGGTCTCCAGGGTCTGTAAGGTCCAATGTGGTCTCCAGGGTCTGTAAGGTCCACCTCTGAGGTCCAATGTGGTCTCCACGGTCTGTAAGATCTAATGTGGTCTCCAGGGTCTGTAAGGTCCAATGTGGTCTCCAGGGTCTGTAAGGTCCAATGTGGTCTCCAGGGTCTGTAAGGTCCACCTCTGAGGTCCAATGTGGTCTACAGAAATAAAATGTGTTGACAAAGCACTGGAAGTGGAATGAATTAATTATTAGTTTGTTAAAAGGGGGCGGAGTCTATTAATAAGTGGTTCCAACCTTTTTTTACTCCTGACCCCATTTGAACATCACAAATTTCTGTCGACCTCAGACATTCAAAACAGAGACTTTTTTTTTTTGTAGTTAAAATTAACTTGTTTTTGATCCTGTAATAGTTTTCTATCCTCTGTTTCAAATCCAGGTTAATGTCAGAGGACATTTAGTCTGTATAATGTCTATTATTGTGGACATTTAGTCTGTATAATGTCTGTTATTGTGGACATTTAGTCTGTATAATGTCTGTTATTGTGGACATTTAGACTGTATAATGTCTGTTATTGTGGACATTTAGTCTGTATAATGTCTGTTATTGTGGACATTTAGTCTGTATAATGTCTGTTATTGTGGACATTTAGTCTGTATAATGTCTGTTATTGTGGACATTTAGACTGTATAATGTCTATTCTTGTGGACATTTAGTCTGTATAATGTCTATTATTGTGGACATTTAGTCTGTATAATGTCTATTATTGTGGACATTTAGTCTGTATAATGTCTGTTATTGTGGACATTTAGTCTGTATAATGTCTATTATTGTGGACATTTAGTCTGTATAATGTCTATTATTGTGGACATTTAGTCTGTATAATGTCTGTTATTGTGGACATTTAGTCTGTATAATGTCTATTATTGTGGACAGAGGCAGTAAATCCAGGTGTAGATTACTGCACAAAGGCTCAGGATCTGTCCAGTCAGTCCAGCTGGGATTTACAAGGAGGACAATGAATACTGAACAAACAACAACTGAAACTATGAATTATGAAAGAGCTGCAGCGTCTGAAACTGACCACAATGAACATCTGACACACAAACAGAACCACAGTGCTGCAGTTTCACAACCACAGTTTGACTGGTATGAACTGGGATTGTCTCTGTTAACTCAACACAGACTTTTTATCAGTAAATTTTGTTGTTTTTTGTTGTTTTGTTATCAATTACTATAAATTTCAGGCAACCCCATTTAAATTCCAGGCGACCCTGCGTAGGGTTCCGACCCCTGGATATGTAAACCTCCTGTAAAACTCCTGGTTCTGGATATGTAAACCAGAGATCTGACATGTGATCAGATAGCGTTGACTAACACGCGAAAGGATGAAAATGCGTACATATAACACACCAAATGCCATAAGAACTGGTGTGACATACAACGCCACGTCATGAGATCATTCTGGTTACCTCCTCCAGGAGCAACTGTGATCACTTTGCTTTGTGTGTTTGTTTGTTTGTTTGTTTGTTTGTTTGTTTGTTTGTTCTCATCTTTAGTGTAAAACTCTTCCACCCATCTTTCCCAAATCTTCCCCACAGATAGGCCTAGGCCCTGGGACCAACCCAGTCCATTTTGGTCCCAGTAGGACAAAGTTCAAGGTCACAGCAAGGTCACAACATCTACAATTTCCATCTGTCATCATTGAGAAATTTTCAGAAATTCCAAACGACTCCGATTCTCCTCCAGTTGGATCCACCTGTAGCTTAGAACAATCTCTTGTATCTGGAACTAAATTGTCCACATCCACTGTGGAATGTGGACTCTGTGGACATTTACACTGAACATTGAAAATCCCATTTCCCACACATTTAAAATTAGAACTCAACTAATACTGATGTGAACTGAATCTAATTGGACAGACACATGACTGGGACCAGATTCAACTGTTTCTGTGTATGGAACAACCTGGAAACTGTTGGATTTAAACAGAAATAGTTGATCCACACATGCACACCGTTCAGGGTGAAGGAGGAGGTTTGTGTTCTCTGAACACTTGTTTTATGTCTTGTATTTTTTTTTTTTTTTTTTTTTTTGTCATTTACAGGTAAGGAACCATATATGGTAACCTCATTGACCTTGATTTTCTACATAACAATAAAAAAAAATGTCAAAAAAGTAATTAAGTCTAAATGATGTCCTCTAATAACACACAAAGGTGGAAATTTGAAATGTAAGAGTATTTCTGAGTGAACTGTAAAGGGTTAAACACACACATACCTGCTTACACACACACACACACACACACACACACACACACCAACAGATGACCGACTACGGTGAGATTTATTTGTGGCGTTGCCGTCCAGAGGCCCACCCATTGAGGGTTGGCATGGCGATGCATCTCACGCTGTGACCTCATATCCTGTTTGTTGTTTTCCCTCCCAGCAGGTGTTTAGTTCAGCGAGGACACTCTGCAAATCAGGAAGTTACTTTCACAAAGTCTTTGAAATCATCATCATCGCTACATGACTGCGCTTGGCACCGGGCCTGTTCATAATCTCATTACAGTCAAGGTTAAAAGCACATTAAAAATTAAGTCAAGTACGTGGAATCGTTTCAGTTCAACATGAGTTTTATAGTATTTTCAAGCATTTCAGACGTACATCTAACTAATATGTATGCACAGTAGTCATCTAAGCTATTACAGCACAGGTGGAGAAGCATCTTCTTGAGCCTGGCTGATGTTCTCTCTTTTTACATTTGTTTTCCTTCTACTTCAGGGCTGTCAAACATGCATCCCAGGGCCCAAATGCGTCCCCCCAAAGGTTCCAATCCGACCCCTGGGATGAATTTACAAAGTGTAAAAATTCCACAGTCCAGGCTGTGGAACTCATTTTAGGCTGTATTCACACCTACCACATTTGGTCCGTTTAAAACGGACCAAAGTTTGTTTCCCCAGAAAGTCCGGACTTTTTTTTAGGTGTGAATACAAACATGCGAACTCTAATTCGAACCAAACAAGCGGACCGAGACCACCAAGAAGAGGTGGTCTGGGTCCGCTTCCAAACGGACTCTGGGCCGGTTCACTTCTGCTGTGAATAGAACCGACCTCGAACCGAACCAAACCAAGGAATCTTGCGCCTTTTTGTGCTTGACGAGCCACCGTAGCCGCTGGAAGTAGCCGAGGTTTAGGGTGTTCAGAGCGAACAGCAGCAGACATGAGCTGTGGACAGACGTGGAGTAATGAGGAAATGGAATGTGTCACTGACACTTGGTCAGATGTCCGTATTACGAAACTGGCTCCGACTGAGCTTTTCTTGAGTGTTAACATTATTTTCATAAATTTGTGTCTGTAAAAATACAATTTATATTCTGAAAATGCTAACTGTATGTAGGAGCACCACGTCTGTTTTCATCAACACCGGCCGTCTCTGATTGACCCCGCCCCCAACTTTTCTGTCCAATGCCAGCGCAGTTCGTCACATGCATGCTTCTGTTCACGCATTTTGGTCCACGAGCAAAAAGTGCAATGTGAATGCGATCCGACCCAAATGAAAAAAATAAAGTACGCATTTGATCCGAATCAAATTAGCGGACCAAAGGACTTTTCAGGTGTGAATACAGCCTTAGTGTGGGTTCCACATCCAGACCAATCTGATCTACAGTCCAATAATAACAGCAGAAGAACCCACACAAAAGAACCACTGCAGATTTACTACTGGGTTTGATGGAAAAAATATTACGTTATGTCTATAAATAATGACAACTTCATTTTTTGTCTTTGTTTTAGTGCAAAAAATCACATTAAATTATGAAAATATTGACATTTCCAAACTCTCCTGTACCAATAAAATGTGAATAACCTGAACAAATGTGACCAACCTGAAATGTCTGTATTAAATTCAGCCCAGTTTGAACTCTTTTCTGCCTGTTCCTCAGTGTTTAGTGTCTTTGTGGAAGATACTTCAGGGCAAAAATAGGGCTGACGAGCCACTGCAGGAGCCACAAAAACTGAAGTCAAGGTCGTCATTGAGACTGATGGACCAACAACAGCGTCTTTGTAGATCTGATCCATAATGCACATGTAGAAATGATAAGTGGAGGCAGAATATTGTTAAATTTGCACGGATTTTTCTTAACAAATTTCTGTTTTTTCAGGTTATTCATATCTATTTTGTTTGGATAGTTCATAAAAGTAAGTATTTTTGGTAACACTTTATAATCAGTACACACTATGAAGCATTAGTTAAGCATTAACAAATACTGAATTCATCATTTATAAAGCATGTTTATGACATGAATACTCATTAATGGTTATTATATGGTTTATAAGCACAGTTGTAAATGTTTTACTCATTAATAAGCTCATCTACAATGTGCTTAATGATTGTATTTTCATACTTTATAAATGGTGGATTCAGCATTTAAACATTTAGTATTCACACATGTACTAATGGCTAGTGAATATGTTAGTGTGTATTTTATATTAACTCACACATTTATTTTCCAATACATGTCCTATAAACAGTTCTTAATACAGGAATTCATTATTTCAAGTAGTTCTAAAGCACTAACTACTCATTAATTAAGTCTATGGTGTGAGCTCATCTAAAGTGTGCACTATCTATGACATAGAAAACATTTACAAATGAGATTTAAAGGTTGGAAATGCCTAAAGCAAGGCTGTCAAACTCATGTTAGTTCAGTTCCACATTCAGCTAAATTTGATCTGCAGTGGGCCCAACCAGGAAAATAAGAACAGAATAATATAGAAATAATGTCAACTCCAAACTTTCTCTGTTTTAGAGGAAAAAAAGTAAATTTACATTATGAACAGGTTTCCATCTACAAACTATCCTTTCAAAAGATGTGAATAACATGAACAAACTGAAAATAAGAAGTGTAATTTGAACACTATTCTGCCTCAGTTTATCATTTCCTCATGTACATTAGAACTGACAGATCACAGTGGATCTACAAACACACAGAACATTTAATAACAGACAGAATATTGTTAAAATTGTACTTACTTCTCTTAAGACATTTCAGGTTATTAGCATTTTTTGCAAAATTGTACTTTGTTTTAGTGTAAATACATGAAAATATTTACATTTACAAAGAGAAACATTTGGAGTTATTATTTCTATGTTATTTTGACAGTATTTGACTGGTCTGACCCACTTGAGATTGAATTGTTCTGAATGTGGAACCTGAAATAAAAGGATTGTTCATATCTTAGTGTAATTTTTGCATTTCACAAATTCATCCCAAGGGCCGGATGGGACCCTTTGGCGGGCCGGATTTGGCCCCTGGGCCACATGTTTGACACCTGTGGTCTAAAGACTCACAAAAGTTGGAGTTCTTCTAACAAAGGAAGACACAGCACATGGGATTATCAAACAAACTGTCCACTGAATGATAATGAATGATGAGTAAAACCATTATAACTGTGCTGATACACCACATACTAATGAGTATTCATGTCATAAACATGCTTTATAAATGATGAATTCAGTATTTGTTAATGCTTAACTAATGCTGCATTGTGTGGACTGATTCCACTGGCCTACAAGGAAAATGCTTCCAGAATAAAGTAATGAAATTTTACCACGAGAGTCACTGATAAAGAAAAATCCAGTCAAAAATGCTGGTTGGCTGAACTTTCCAAGACACAGCCTTGGGTCAAAATGTGAAATTTAAGAATTAACGAGAGAAGGGGTTTGACTCCAAAGGAATATTTGTCTCAGAGCTACAAGATCTACTTCAAAACACTGTCTGCACATTAGAATACATTCACTTTACAGCTTCTATTTAGTGGAAGATTTATAAAACTATTATATAAATGTACATAAAACCAATATATATGTGTAAGAACACTTAATCATATACCTTGAAAACATCAGCAAACCGGCACTTTTGTCATTTATTTTCCAATTAATCTCATTAAATACATAACATTTAGCACATTTAATCTCTGAAGCAAATCATTTCTAAAAAATTGTAGACCAGTGTAATAAAGTATTTTCACAATTAATGAGGTTTTTTTTTTTGCACTAAAACAAAGACAGAAACTTGCAGTTGTCATTATTTTCTGGGTTCTTCTCTTCTTGTGCTGGTTTGGGTCCACTGCAGATCAAATCAGGCTGAATGTGGAACCTGAAAGAACAGGAGTTGGAGAGCCCTGCTCTTCTTGATGCGTTCATGTCTAATGGTATAGGTCAGTGTCAGGTGACCCTGCAGAACCAGGCCGTCTGTGTGTGGTCTCTGGTGGATCCGTATATAGAAGCAGTGAAAGCAGGTTAAGAGGCACTGCCGTCGCCCTTTGCTCCTAAGCTGTAATCTAAATCATCTGCTATTAATTAAGTAGCTGTCAAACGGCAGACGCTGGCACCTGCACTGTTTCTAATGTACAGATGACCGTCGATGGCACACGGGAGCCACGGCAACAAGGACGCAGAGGACGGTGGCCGCCGGTGCACGCTCTGGGTTTATGATCCACCTCCACCGCCACCGTCTGAGTTTAAGGGCTGTTTGTTTTGGCACTCAGTGAGTCTGTGTTAACAACAGAACAGCAGAACACAGCGGAGAAAGCTAATTTACTGCTAGTTTTACTGGAGTCCACAGGGCTATAAGATCACTCATGGTCATAACGCTGGACTGGGTCATTATTTTTAAACGTGTCTTTTATTATCGGACTGTTGTTAACTTTGTTGTTTTTATTTTTTTTCTCGTGCACCGTATGGCTGCAGATGTGTCTGGTGGTGATCGGGGGTGGGGGGGGCCCACGGGGGGGCCCATTTCCAACAAACCCTGAAAAATTTCAACCCAAATCTGTCCATAACTTTTTGAGTTATGTTGCACACTAACGGACAGACAGACAGACAGACAGACAGAACAGACAGACAGACAGACAAACAAACCCTGACAAAAACATAACCTCCTTGGCGTGGGGGGGGCCACGGGGGGGGGCCACTGATCAGCCTTGGCGGAGGTCCTGCGCTCTCCGAGTGCTTCTAGTTTTCTAAATGCTTACCAACAGATCCACTGAACCAAATCAGATCTCAAAAATGTCAACATGAAACCCCACATTTGGTCCGTTTGCTTATTTCCATTTTTTTAACTTGTGTGTACAATCAGAAGAATGAAAACAACTGTTTTGATTTTTGAATTTGTACATGAATAATGAAATAACCAGTCCTTTTTTGTTTTCGATTGTGATTCTCAACTGATATGAAAAAGAACGAACGATACACAAATTCAAAATTACAGCTTTTGTCTGACGTGTTCTCTGTTCTCCGTTCTCTGTGTCAAGTGACGGTGATTTGGTTTGCAACCGTGATTTTTAATCAAATGTCTGACCAAGGTTCTAATACAGTAGTTTTGGATTTTTTATTCTAGTTTAGTTTTATTTAGTTTTGACTTTTTTTTTCTCTCTAATTCAGTTTGTTTTAATTCGTTTTTTAGAGCATGTTTGATAGTTTTATTAGTTTTCATTTTTTTCTAAATGCTTAATTTTAGTTTAGTTGTAGTTCAGTTGTAGTTCAGTTGTAGTTTAGTCGTCTCTTTTCTCTTCTTCTCTGTCGTCGTATTCAAATAAATCCCAGACAGGACTCTGCTGCTTTAGTCTCCATGTTTCCAGGTAGAGTGGGGACCAGAAGACGACTGGAAACCACAAGTGAACACAAGTGACGGACACTTAAATATTACAATGGTGCTGCTAGCTAAAATTGCTAGAGTAAAATAAATCGATTTCATATCAATCCGACATTGACAAAGACGAAAACGAAGGGAATTTATCCATAATTTTTATAAGTTTTAGTTAGTTTTGTAAATATACAACACAGTTTCAGTTAGGTATGTTTTTTTTTCTTTTAATTATAGTTTTATTCCTTTCATTTAATGAAATGTTTTTTCAATTCTAGTTTTCATCATTTCGTCGTTTCGTAATGATAATAACCTTGCTTGTACGTGGAAATTTTGCATGTGACTGACCTTAATCTTGAATTAAGCAAAAAAAATCTTGGATAAAGCTCAAAAAAATCTTAAATTAAGTAAAAAAAAAAAAAAAAAAAATCTTGAATTCAGAAAAAAAAATAAATAAAAAATCTTTAATTAAGCAAAAAAAAAAAAAAAAAAAAAAAAATCTTGAATTTGGCCCCCAAAAAAAATCTGATTTAGAAAAAAATCTTGAATTAAACAAAAAACATCTTGAATAAGCAAAAATAAATAAATAAATAAATCTTGAATTAAAAAATCTGCCAATGGAACAAGTGAAATGCTCTTGTTCAGATTAGTGTAAATCAGATTTTCCAGATCTGTTGTCTATAAATCAGTCTTCTATCTCACTGAAAAGTTCCTCTTTAGGTGTTCTGTCTGATTTTAAGTGTGATCAGATATTTGGACTAGAAATAATAAAAATGTACTTGGTTAGATTTACATTTTTGCAGTGAGATCAGACTGAGTGTAAACGCGACCAACATATGATATAAATTTCTGTTAGATCAATAATGTGGTGTTAAACTTATTTTACACCAACAGTCTTATGTTAGAAACACTAACTGTGGTTTAAGCCTCAGTGATGCTGCAGCTGCCTCAGAACATCCAACAAATAATCAGAACTATAATTTCTGTGAAATCTCAGAC
>NC_043961.1:61042215-61079715 GCF_902148855.1 Sphaeramia orbicularis
AGACCCAGACAACATCCAAACTCCACAGAACAGCTCTGGGACTGGACCCTGGACCTTCTGCTGTGATGCAACATTGGCCGCCCATCAGTTTTTCATATGAATTTCAAACCATTACATGAAGATCCCTATTTGCGTGTGTGTGTGTGTGTGTGTGTGTGTGTCTCCCCCCCGTCTCAGTTATTTTTTCTTCCGTCACTCCAAAAATGTTCACACGAGGGTGAAACATGCGTTCTCTGCATCTTGTTTCAACGTTTCAGTGTCTCCTGCTTGTGACAATAACCACTTCCATGTGTGGTTAATTCCACATGCTCCTCCTTTTCAGACGTGGTAAATATAGACGTAGTTTCTATCAGTAAAATTGCTTTGGGGTTTGATAAATCTCTTTGCGTGTGCTAAATTATTTACGTTTTCTCCTCCCAGCACACGCACAACTGTGTGTAAATGCCCCATATTTCATATTCACTGTGTCAAACAACTAACTGGATGCAGATGCACTATTTTACACCTCTGGAAGACACAACCCTTAGTGTCACTGTTACTAAATCAGTTTGGACATTACTTTGCGTGTGCAGTGAGTTTGGACATGTTTTTATACACGTAAAACCTTTAGTAGATCCGGCCCTATTGTATTTTTTTTTAAACAGATTTTTCAACTACATTGAGAAACCCTGAGGGTTTTTTTGGTGAAGATGTATTTATTTTGTAATTTCTATGAGACTGGCCATTCCAACATTATTTCAATACAAAGTTGCTCCTTTTTTGGAGAATCCCTTATGGTCCGACTAAAGCAAAAGTTAAAAGGAAAATGTGGGTCATTTAGCAACACTAGTCTGTCAAAATGTCTCTAAAATGTCCCATCAGAGAGATTTAGAACACTGTATTTTGAACATATATATATATATATATATATATATATATATATATATATATAGCTATATATAATATATATTATAGATACAGATATATAGATATATAGATATATAGATCGATATATATAAACGTTCTGTATTAAAAACAAAAGGGTTTTCCAAAGGCCCCCCTCCTGATTTATTTATTTCTGGCCGTTGTATATTTACAACACTTACTTTTTAAATACTGATGATAGATGTTTTCGCAGTAGGTCTTTTTGTCTGTTTTTCGAGCCTCTCTTATGAAATTTACAGTTGATGTTTTTGACCCAGTGAAGTGTCTGCTACTATTTTCTTTCTGTTTTCTTTCTGCACTGTTTGCAGTTGTGAACTACTTAAGTTGTAAATCAGGCACTCACTAAAACACTGACACTGCAAGCTCCATCATGAAGTTAAAACAGGCCTGAGTGAGTCCAGCTGTGGAGGGGTGAATATATTTGGACTGAGTGACAGATTCAGGTGTGGATTACAGACGAATAATGTCCATGAATGTGTTCTCTATGACCTGATCACTAACACTCACAGATACATGCGTGCTTTAGGGATGGGAAGATTATCAGATACGTGTCGATACGCTGACACGTGTACAATCCCAGTGCAGCGGTACAGAAGCTGTGAGTGAATGAAAAGTTTGGAATGATATCACGATGCATCGGTTATTGAATGTTTGTATCGATAAAATTCAATCCGTTCAATAGAATATATTTTTACTCTCATTTAAAAGTGTACTATTTATTTGGGTAAAGTTTTTCTTTCCTTCAGACCCACGTTAATGTGCGCTGCGGATTCGTGGATGTGTACACTGTACATGAACAGTCTGAGCTCCGCCCATGGACTGAGCATGTGCAAATGAATACTGTACTGAGCATGTGCAGATGAGTACTGTACTGAGCATGTGCAGATGAGTACTGTACTGTGTGTATGTGAATGTGACAGACACAGAAGGAGGAGAACACATGTGGTTTATGAACGGGTACTATTACTAGATCAGCTGTACTGAGTACTGTAGTACACACCACAGATACTGTAGTACACACCACAGATACTGTAGTACACACCACAGATACTTCCTTAACAGTGGCGGCTGTTTGTCTTTCAGACAGGGGAAGCTCATTGTTGGCTTACACCAAAACAAACAAAAAAAAAAAAAAACCCAAAAAAAGTCCAGTTATTTAAACATAAATTCGTCCCTCCGTTCCTTTTTAAGAAAATGCTCAGTAACCTTGTCGTACCAGTAGGCCTCTTTTCCAGGACTGGACCAGTGTCCTCTCTGCTCAGACGGCCTTGGCCCAGTGCATTGTGGGTGTCAGACTTCAGCCTTTTTAAACTACAGATGCTCCTTTCACTGCGACCGAGCCGACAGTTTGACTGATTTAACTATCTACAAAACCAGATTAAACTGAACAAGAAATGATTAAATTATGGAACTGAAACAAGAAAACAGTGAAATTATGTTAAATTGAAACAAGGAAGTCCAATGAGTGTGTTTTATTTACAGTGCAAGAAATGAACGAGTAACTTTGTAGTAGTTTCTGTGATTTCACAGCAGAATGTGTGACAGTATTAAACTGAACTGTGTCAGTGAAGGAGCAGATCTGAAAACAGCTGTCAATCAAACCGGATTCAGCCTTTCGACTGATCCTCCAATCAGCACGTAGGATTCTGGCGTCCAGCCCGGCTGAGCTCCGCCCACAACTCCATTCACCCCTAGAGACGTCCGGGGGCGGGACAACATCGTGGCATTTATCCAATTACCGTCCAGTTTTCAGGCAATGAAAAAAACAGTTCTACTCAGTCCCACTGAAGCCCACAGACGGACACAGTCTACGGACACATGCACTGAGCAGAGGTGAGGAGAAAACACAGACACGGGAACGGAGGAGAAGTGAACAACAGCCAGTCTGTTGATTTGTGATAAAGCTGATTTGAACCAACTCATCTGTGAGATGAACGTGTTCGAACACATTTGTAGTCAATAAAAATGTCAACACAAACCGAACAGATTTAACCATTTAATTTTCGTAGTTTTAGGGGAAGCCGGGCTTCCACGGCAGTCTGAGAGAAATCGCCGCTGTTCCTTAAACAGTGTCATACAGGTCCAACAGTACATCCCAGAATACCTTACACAGGTGTCTCTTAAAGTGACAGAACCTTTTTCTGTTTTACCTTCATGACAATACATTTCATTACAAATGGATTTGGTGAGGGAGTAAGAAGTCGAGTGTTAGAAACAAACAGAGAAAGACTTTGGAAACAAACTCCGAACTTTTTCACCAGACTGAATGTGAGGCACGTGTTCTGAAACTGAACTAAAGACACTTTGGGAAAAGTTATGGTCTTATTTGATAAATAAATAATCAAGCTCATTGAATTGCACTGCATATATACTTATTTATTTATTTATTTATTTTTACCAGAATGAATGTGTTCAGTCAGAATGTACTTAATCGCTCTGTGTCGTGGTTTGGGTGTGAAGAGTATCACATCCCATCATGAGATGCCACACATGTATCTTTAATGTATCGGATCGGAGGTGCTGTGTCAACATGTGTATTGTATCAGCCTGAAATCTAAGATTCCCAACCCTAGTGTGCATATTAGTTAGTTGTTGCTGTTTTTTCCCTTTTACTCAGTTGCCTAGAACAGGTTGTGTGTCCAGTTGTAGTCCGTGCTCAGACACCTGGCTGCTGCTGCAGATCGCTTGTTGCAGGATTTAAAAGTGTGACCTTGTGTTCCAGGCGGCTGCATCTATCTAAACCCTCACCTTACACTCCCTGCGTTATTGGCTCAGACTCATCCAACCACCTCGCTGCTGTACGTCTTCTCTGTCATACAAAAAGGGGAAAAAAATCCCATTACCATTTCTTTTTTGCCATATCTCTGTTTTCTGGATAATAACATCCACCCCATTGATTATGTATGCTGTTATCTCACCCCCTACACTGTGATGAATGCAACGCGTATGCATAGGGTTCGTTTTACCACAAAGAAACAAACAGCTTTGATGTAATCTTTTGGTGTTGACAACAGTGGAGGCCCAAAGACAGATAGGACTACTGTGCAGTATACTTCCAACATGTGGAGTGGACGGCTTTATAATCTGCTTTGGATCTTACTTTTTATGCTTCAAAGCTTACACAGCGTTCACTTAAACACAACAGTAAAGCTGCAGACGGGAGTGTTCTGACCGACTTAAAGCCACCACACTCACTGCAGAGCAAACACATGCAGACGCTGAATGTGGACATGAACCCCTTATCAGGCAAGTGACTCCATTTGGTCATTTCCAAATACATTAAGAGACAGTGACAGCACAGTTACAGTCAGGACAATCTGAGGTCCAGTGTGGTCTACAGGGTCTGTAAGGACCAATGTGGTCTACAGGGTCTGTATGGACTAATGTGGTCTACAGGGTCTGTAGGACCAATGTGGTCTCCAGGGTCTGTAAGGTCCAATGTGGTCTCCGGGGCTGTAATGCGTCAATGTGTCTCCAGGGTCTGTAAGGTCCACCTCTGAGGTCCAATGTGGTCTCCACGGTCTGTAAGATCTAATGTGGTCTCCAGGGTCTGTAAGGTCCAATGTGGTCTCCAGGGTCTGTAAGGTCCAATGTGGTCTCCAGGGTCTGTAAGGTCCACCTCTGAGGTCCAATGTGGTCTACAGAAATAAAATGTGTTGACAAAGCACTGGAAGTGGAATGAATTAATTATTAGTTTGTTAAAAGGGGGCGGAGTCTATTAATAAGTGGTTCTAACCTTTTTTTACTCCTGACCCCATTTGAACATCACAAATTTCTGTCGACCTCAGACATTCAAAACAGAGACTTTTTTTTTTGTAGTTAAAATTAACTTGTTTTTGATCCTGTAATAGTTTTCTATCCTCTGTTTCAAATCCAGGTTAATGTCAGATTGTGGACATTTAGTCTGTATAATGTCTGTTATTGTGGACATTTAGACTGTATAATGTCTGTTATTGTGGACATTTAGTCTGTATAATGTCTGTTATTGTGGACATTTAGTCTGTATAATGTCTGTTATTGTGGACATTTAGTCTGTATAATGTCTGTTATTGTGGACATTTAGACTGTATAATGTCTATTCTTGTGGACATTTAGTCTGTATAATGTCTATTATTGTGGACATTTAGTCTGTATAATGTCTATTATTGTGGACATTTAGTCTGTATAATGTCTGTTATTGTGGACATTTAGTCTGTATAATGTCTATTATTGTGGACATTTAGTCTGTATAATGTCTATTATTGTGGACATTTAGTCTGTATAATGTCTGTTATTGTGGACATTTAGTCTGTATAATGTCTATTATTGTGGACAGAGGCAGTAAATCCAGGTGTAGATTACTGCACAAAGGCTCAGGATCTGTCCAGTCAGTCCAGCTGGGATTTACAAGGAGGACAATGAATACTGAACAAACAACAACTGAAACTATGAATATGAAAGAGCTGCAGCGTCTGAAACTGACCACAATGAACATCTGACACACAAACAGAACCACAGTGCTGCAGTTTCACAACCACAGTTTGACTGGTATGAACTGGGATTGTCTCTGTTAACTCAACACAGACTTTTTATCAGTAATTTTGTTGTTTTTTGTTGTTTTGTTATCAATTACTATAAATTTCAGGCAACCCCATTTAAATTCCAGGCGACCCTGCGTAGGGTTCCGACCCCTGGATATGTAAACCTCCTGTAAAACTCCTGGTTCTGGATATGTAAACCAGAGATCTGACATGTGATCAGATAGCGTTGACTAACACGCGAAAGGATGAAAATGCGTACATATAACACACCAAATGCCATAAGAACTGGTGTGACATACAACGCCACGTCATGAGATCATTCTGGTTACCTCCTCCAGGAGCAACTGTGATCACTTTGCTTTGTGTGTTTGTTTGTTTGTTTGTTTGTTTGTTTGTTTGTTTGTTCTCATCTTTAGTGTAAAACTCTTCCACCCATCTTTCCCAAATCTTCCCCACAGATAGGCCTAGGCCCTGGGACCAACCCAGTCCATTTTGGTCCCAGTAGGACAAAGTTCAAGGTCACAGCAAGGTCACAACATCTACAATTTTCCATCTGTCATCATTGAGAAATTTTCAGAAATTCCAAACGACTCCGATTCTCCTCCAGTTGGATCCACCTGTAGCTTAGAACAATCTCTTGTATCTGGAACTAAATTGTCCACATCCACTGTGGAATGTGGACTCTGTGGACATTTACACTGAACATTGAAAATCCCATTTCCCACACATTTAAAATTAGAACTCAACTAATACTGATGTGAACTGAATCTAATTGGACTGACACATGACTGGGACCAGATTCAACTGTTTCTGTGTATGGAACAACCTGGAAACTGTTGGATTTAAACAGAAATAGTTGATCCACACATGCACACCGTTCAGGGTGAAGGAGGAGGTTTGTGTTCTCTGAACACTTGTTTTATGTCTTGTATTTTTTTTTTTTTTTTTTTTTGTCATTTACAGGTAAGGAACCATATATGGTAACCTCATTGACCTTGATTTTCTACATAACAATAAAAAATGTCAAAAAAGTAATTAAGTCTAAATGATGTCCTCTAATAACACACAAAGGTGGAAATTTGAAATGTAAGAGTATTTCTGAGTGAACTGTAAAGGGTTAAACACACACATACCTGCTTACACACACACACACACACACACACACACACACACCAACAGATGACCGACTACGGTGAGATTTATTTGTGGCGTTGCCGTCCAGAGGCCCACCCATTGAGGGTTGGCATGGCGATGCATCTCACGCTGTGACCTCATATCCTGTTTGTTGTTTTCCCTCCCAGCAGGTGTTTAGTTCAGCGAGGACACTCTGCAAATCAGGAAGTTACTTTCACAAAGTCTTTGAAATCATCATCATCGCTACATGACTGCGCTTGGCACCGGGCCTGTTCATAATCTCATTACAGTCAAGGTTAAAAAGCACATTAAAAATTAAGTCAAGTACGTGGAATCGTTTCAGTTCAACATGAGTTTTATAGTATTTTCAAGCATTTCAGACGTACATCTAACTAATATGTATGCACAGTAGTCATCTAAGCTATTACAGCACAGGTGGAGAAGCATCTTCTTGAGCCTGGCTGATGTTCTCTCTTTTTACATTTGTTTTCCTTCTACTTCAGGGCTGTCAAACATGCATCCCAGGGCCCAAATGCGTCCCCCCAAAGGTTCCAATCCGACCCCTGGGATGAATTTACAAAGTGTAAAAATTCCACAGTCCAGGCTGTGGAACTCATTTTAGGCTGTATTCACACCTACCACATTTGGTCCGTTTAAAACGGACCAAAGTTTGTTTCCCCAGAAAGTCCGGACTTTTTTTTAGGTGTGAATACAAACATGCGAACTCTAATTCGAACCAAACAAGCGGACCCAGACCACCAAGAAGAGGTGGTCTGGGTCCGCTTCCAAACGGACTCTGGGCCGGTTCACTTCTGCTGTGAATAGAACCGACCTCGAACCGAACCAAACCAAGGAATCTTGCGCCTTTTTGTGCTTGACGAGCCACCGTAGCCGCTGGAAGTAGCCGAGGTTTAGGGTGTTCAGAGCGAACAGCAGCAGACATGAGCTGTGGACAGACGTGGAGTAATGAGGAAATGGAATGTGTCACTGACACTTGGTCAGATGTCCGTATTACGAAACTGGCTCCGACTGAGCTTTTCTTGAGTGTTAACATTATTTTCATAAATTTGTGTCTGTAAAAATACAATTTATATTCTGAAAATGCTAACTGTATGTAGGAGCACCACGTCTGTTTTCATCAACACCGGCCGTCTCTGATTGACCCCGCCCCCAACTTTTCTGTCCAATGCCAGCGCAGTTCGTCACATGCATGCTTCTGTTCACGCATTTTGGTCCACGAGCAAAAAGTGCAATGTGAATGCGATCCGACCCAAATGAAAAAATAAAGTACGCATTTGATCCGAATCAAATTAGCGGACCAAAGGACTTTTCAGGTGTGAATACAGCCTTAGTGTGGGTTCCACATCCAGACCAATCTGATCTACAGTCCAATAATAACAGCAGAAGAACCCACACAAAAGAACCACTGCAGATTTACTACTGGGTTTGATGGAAAAAATATTACGTTATGTCTATAAATAATGACAACTTCATTTTTTGTCTTTGTTTTAGTGCAAAAAATCACATTAAATTATGAAAATATTGACATTTCCAAACTCTCCTGTACCAATAAAATGTGAATAACCTGAACAAATGTGACCAACCTGAAATGTCTGTATTAAATTCAGCCCAGTTTGAACTCTTTTCTGCCTGTTCCTCAGTGTTTAGTGTCTTTGTGGAAGATACTTCAGGGCAAAATAGGGCTGACGAGCCACTGCAGGAGCCACAAAAACTGAAGTCAAGGTCGTCATTGAGACTGATGGACCAACAACAGCGTCTTTGTAGATCTGATCCATAATGCACATGTAGAAATGATAAGTGGAGGCAGAATATTGTTAAATTTGCACGGATTTTTCTTAACAAATTTCTGTTTTTTCAGGTTATTCATATCTATTTTGTTTGGATAGTTCATAAAAGTAAGTATTTTTGGTAACACTTTATAATCAGTACACACTATGAAGCATTAGTTAAGCATTAACAAATACTGAATTCATCATTTATAAAGCATGTTTATGACATGAATACTCATTAATGGTTATTATATGGTTTATAAGCACAGTTGTAAATGTTTTACTCATTAATAAGCTCATCTACAATGTGCTTAATGATTGTATTTTCATACTTTATAAATGGTGGATTCAGCATTTAAACATTTAGTATTCACACATGTACTAATGGCTAGTGAATATGTTAGTGTGTATTTTATATTAACTCACACATTTATTTTCCAATACATGTCCTATAAACAGTTCTTAATACAGGAATTCATTATTTCAAGTAGTTCTAAAGCACTAACTACTCATTAATTAAGTCTATGGTGTGAGCTCATCTAAAGTGTGCACTATCTATGACATAGAAAACATTTACAAATGAGATTTAAAGGTTGGAAATGCCTAAAGCAAGGCTGTCAAACTCATGTTAGTTCAGTTCCACATTCAGCTAAATTTGATCTGCAGTGGGCCCAACCAGGAAAATAAGAACAGAATAATATAGAAATAATGTCAACTCCAAACTTTTCTCTGTTTTAGAGGAAAAAAAAGTAAATTTACATTATGAACAGGTTTCCATCTACAAACTATCCTTTCAAAAGATGTGAATAACATGAACAAACTGAAAATAAGAAGTGTAATTTGAACACTATTCTGCCTCAGTTTATCATTTCCTCATGTACATTAGAACTGACAGATCACAGTGGATCTACAAACACACAGAACATTTAATAACAGACAGAATATTGTTAAAATTGTACTTACTTCTCTTAAGACATTTCAGGTTATTAGCATTTTTTGCAAAATTGTACTTTGTTTTAGTGTAAATACATGAAAATATTTACATTTACAAAGAGAAACATTTGGAGTTATTATTTCTATGTTATTTTGACAGTATTTGACTGGTCTGACCCACTTGAGATTGAATTGTTCTGAATGTGGAACCTGAAATAAAAGGATTGTTCATATCTTAGTGTAATTTTTGCATTTCACAAATTCATCCCAAGGGCCGGATGGGACCCTTTGGCGGGCCGGATTTGGCCCCTGGGCCACATGTTTGACACCTGTGGTCTAAAGACTCACAAAAGTTGGAGTTCTTCTAACAAAGGAAAGACACAGCACATGGGATTATCAAACAAACTGTCCACTGAATGATAATGAATGATGAGTAAAACCATTATAACTGTGCTGATACACCACATACTAATGAGTATTCATGTCATAAACATGCTTTATAAATGATGAATTCAGTATTTGTTAATGCTTAACTAATGCTGCATTGTGTGGACTGATTCCACTGGCCTACAAGGAAAATGCTTCCAGAATAAAAGTAATGAAATTTTACCACGAGAGTCACTGATAAAGAAAAATCCAGTCAAAAATGCTGGTTGGCTGAACTTTCCAAGACACAGCCTTGGGTCAAAATGTGAAATTTAAGAATTAACGAGAGAAGGGGTTTGACTCCAAAGGAATATTTGTCTCAGAGCTACAAGATCTACTTCAAAACACTGTCTGCACATTAGAATACATTCACTTTACAGCTTCTATTTAGTGGAAGATTTATAAAACTATTATATAAATGTACATAAACCAATATATATGTGTAAGAACACTTAATCATATACCTTGAAAACATCAGCAAACCGGCACTTTTGTCATTTATTTTCCAATTAATCTCATTAAAATACATAACATTTAGCACATTTAATCTCTGAAGCAAATCATTTCTAAAAAATTGTAGACCAGTGTAATAAAGTATTTTCACAATTAATGAGGTTTTTTTTTTTGCACTAAAACAAAGACAGAAACTTGCAGTTGTCATTATTTCTGGGTTCTTCTCTTCTTGTGCTGGTTGGGTCCACTGCAGATCAAATCAGGCTGAATGTGGAACCTGAAAGAACAGGAGTTGGAGAGCCCTGCTCTTCTTGATGCGTTCATGTCTAATGGTATAGGTCAGTGTCAGGTGACCCTGCAGAACCAGGCCGTCTGTGTGTGGTCTCTGGTGGATCCGTATATAGAAGCAGTGAAAGCAGGTTAAGAGGCACTGCCGTCGCCCTTTTGCTCCTAAGCTGTAATCTAAATCATCTGCTATTAATTAAGTAGCTGTCAAACGGCAGACGCTGGCACCTGCACTGTTTCTAATGTACAGATGACGTCGATGGCACACGGGAGCCACGGCAACAAGGACGCAGAGGACGGTGGCCGCCGGTGCACGCTCTGGGTTTATGATCCACCTCCACCGCCACCGTCTGAGTTAAGGGCTGTTTGTTTTGGCACTCAGTGAGTCTGTGTTAACAACAGAACAGCAGAACACAGCGGAGAAGCTAATTTACTGCTAGTTTTACTGGAGTCCACAGGGCTATAAGATCACTCATGGTCATAACGCTGGACTGGGTCATTATTTTTAACGTGTCTTTTATTATCGGACTGTTGTTAACTTTGTTGTTTTTATTTTTTTTCTCGTGCACCGTATGGCTGCAGATGTGTCTGGTGGTGATCGGGGGTGGGGGGGCCCACGGGGGGGCCCATTTCCAACAAACCCTGAAAATTTCACCCAAATCTGTCCATAACTTTTTGAGTTATGTTGCACACTAACGGACAGACAGACAGACAGACAGACAGACAGACAGACAGACAGACAAACAAACCCTGACAAAAACATAACCTCCTTGACGTGGGGGGGCCCACGGGGGGGGCCACTGATCAGCCTTGGCGGAGGTCTGCGCTCTCCGAGTGCTTCTAGTTTTCTAAATGCTTACCAACAGATCCACTGAACCAAATCAGATCTCAAAAATGTCAACATGAAACCCCACATTTGGTCCGTTTGCTTATTTCCATTTTTTAACTTGTGTGTACAATCAGAAGAATGAAAAACAACTGTTTTTGATTTTTGAATTTGTACATGAATAATGAAATAACCAGTCCTTTTTTTGTTTTCCGATTGTGGATTCTCAACTGAATATGAAAAGAACGAACGATACACAAATTCAAAATTACAGCTTTTGTCTGACGTGTTCTCTGTTCTCCGTTCTCTGTGTCAAGTGACGGTGATTTGGTTTGCAACCGTGATTTTTAATCAAATGTCTGACCAAGGTTCTAATACAGTAGTTTTGGATTTTTTATTCTAGTTTAGTTTTATTTAGTTTTGACTTTTTTTTTCTCTCTAATTCAGTTTGTTTTAATTCGTTTTTAGAGCATGTTTGATAGTTTTTATTAGTTTTCATTTTTTTCTAAATGCTTAATTTTAGTTTAGTTGTAGTTCAGTTGTAGTTCAGTTGTAGTTTAGTCGTCTCTTTTCTCTTCTTCTCTGTCGTCGTATTCAAATAAATCCCAGACAGGACTCTGCTGCTTTAGTCTCCATGTTTCCAGGTAGAGTGGGGACCAGAAGACGACTGGAAACCACAAGTGAACACAAGTGACGGACACTTAAATATTACATGGTGCTGCTAGCTAAAATTGCTAGAGTAAAATAAATCGATTTCATATCAATCCGACATTGACAAAGACGAAAACGAAGGGAATTTTATCCATAATTTTTATAAGTTTTAGTTAGTTTTGTAAATATACAACACAGTTTCAGTTAGGTATGTTTTTTTTTCTTTTAATTATAGTTTTTATTCATTTCATTTAATGAAAATGTTTTTTCAATTCTAGTTTTCATCATTTCGTCTGTTTTCGTTAATGATAATAACCTTGCTTGTACGTGGAAATTTTGCATGTGACTGACCTTAATCTTGAATTAAGCAAAAAAAAATCTTGGATAAAGCTCAAAAAAATCTTAAATTAAGTAAAAAAAAAAAAAAAAAAAAATCTTGAATTCAGAAAAAAAAATAAATAAAATAAATCTTTAATTAAGCAAAAAAAAAAAAAAAAAAAAAAAAAAAATCTTGAATTTGGCCCCAAAAAAAATCTTGATTTAAGAAAAAAATCTTGAATTAAACAAAAAACATCTTGAATTAAGCAAAAATAAATAAATAAATAAATCTTGAATTAAAAAATCTGCCAATGGAACAAGTGAAAATGCTCTTGTTCAGATTAGTGTAAATCAGATTTTCCAGATCTGTTGTCTATAAATCAGTTCTTCTATCTCACTGAAAAGTTCCTCTTTAGGTGATTCTGTCTGATTTTAAGTGTGATCAGATATTTGGACTAGAAATAATAAAAATGTACTTGGTTAGATTTACATTTTTGCAGTGAGATCAGACTGAGTGTAAACGCGACACAACATATGATATAAATTTCTGTTAGATCAATAATGTGGTGTTAAACTTATTTTACACCAACAGTCTTATGTTAGAAACACTAACTGTGGTTTAAGCCTCAGTGATGCTGCAGCTGCCTCAGAACATCAAACAAATAATCAGAACTATAATTTCTGTGAAATCTCAGACACATGAACAGCATTTTATTAAGTTTCAGACATTAATGGAACACATTTTATATCTGTTTGAGTCACATTAATAACAGATTTAAAGGGAGAATATAGACGTGATAGACAAGCAAAGTAAAATACATGGAAGTGTGCACATTTATTCTAAACAAAGACAAGATTTGAGTTTTGTTTGGTGTTTTTTTCATGTTCTTTTCACTATGGTTCACTCTGTGTAGTGAAATGTTGAAAAAAATCCCAAAACACTGACAAACAGGCAAAACAGATGGAATCACACTCAGGTGTCAAATTTGCACAGATATATTAAAAACACAATAACCTGTGTGAACTGGGCCTTAAAGTAGAACGTATTGTAAGGGCAGGTTGTGGGTGCAAATTTGATGTAATTCTTGATCCTGTTACATGCAGTTTTTGTAGACTTGACCCAATGATTTTTATTTTCATGTGATTCTAAACTAATAAAAACAGAATTATGAAGCCCATGTTCCATTTCTGCAGTTCCAATCCTCCTGAATTTTACACACTGGAGCTTCAAAGCTGCTGCGCTTCAGAGTGAGTTTGGAATCAATGGGAAAAAATCTCATAATTAAGTTTCAGCGTATTATAATTCAAGTGGTCTAACAAGAAACAGGATTTCTACCAGTTAGTACTGACTGCAGAAAATCCAGCCTGTGATGCAGACTTTGGATAATAAGTGTTTTCAGACACTGAGTAATATTTATTTTAAATGTATTTTAAATTATTTATTTTCTACATATTGTTTGAACTTTTAGCCCCTCTGTCCTGCTTTTAGGCACCAGTTTCATAGAAGCACCCATATATATACACACACACACACACACACACACACACACACACACACGCACACACACACACACACACACCAAAATATACACATTAAAATACTCAATTAAGACACAAAATTAGAACAGCAGTTTGTACAATACGGTGGCCCAGAGGTGCAACAGCCCAAAAAATTATCCACTATGAGAAAAAAAAGAGAACAGTCCAAAAAATTATCCACTATATGTTTGTAAAATAACTTTTTTTTTAGCGCACTGACCTCCACTTCCGGTGGGTTACTTCCTTAGCATTAGCCACATTAGCTGAAGACCTTAAAAATTTTTAGCCTGTGCTTTTATTTTTTTGTGGTGGCCTTAATTTTAAAGCAAGAGACCTTTCGGGTAAATAGCGCCCCCCTAATTGAAAAGGTGGATGATGTTTTTTTTTTCTTATAGTGGATAATTTTTTGGGCTGTTGCACCTCTGGGCCACCGCAGTACAACATGTACTAGACAATACAGGGTGGGGAAGCAAAATTTACAATGAACATTTAGTTGTTTTTTTCTCAGCAGACACTACGTCAGTTGTTTTGAACCCAAACATATACTGATGTCATAATCATACCTAACACTATTATCCATACCTTTTCAGAAACTTTTGCCCATATGAGTAATCAGGAAAGCAAACGTCAAAGAGTGTGTGATTTGCTGAATGCACTCGTCACACCAAAGGAGATTTCAGAAATAGTTGGAGTGTCCATAAAGACTGTTTATAATGGAAAGAAGAGAATGACTATGAGCAAAACTATTACCAGAAAGTCTGGAAGTGGAAGAAGCAACAAAAAACGTACCAAAGCTTTTATTAAAGCTCTCAAATCCAAAATCCTAAAGGATCCAACCAAATCCATGAGAAAAATGGCAATTGAACTTGAGGTAGACAACAGGACCATTAGAAATGCAGTAAAATATGATTTGAAGTTAAAATCTTACACAAAAACACCAAACACTTGTTGACAACAGCGATGAAGGAAAAGAGATTGGAAAGGTGCAAGAAAATTATTACATGGTTCAAGAAAAAGTCCTGCACTGTAAGGATCTTTTCAGATGAAAAGATCTTCACTGTCGATGTTGTTCTGAACCGCAGAAATGACAGATTTATTGCAAAATCTCCTTTGGTGTGACAAGTGCATTCAGCAAATCACACACTCTTTGACGTTTGCTTTCCTGATTACTCATATGGGCAAAAGTTTGTGAAAAGGTATGGATAATAGTGTTAGGTATGATTATGACATCAGTATATGTTTGGGTTCAAAGCAATTGACGTAGTGCCTGCTGAGAAAAAACAACTAAATGTTCATTGTAAATTTTGCTTCCCCACCCTGTATATTATCAATATGATAATTAAATAAATATACGATTATGTGCAAAACTATAGTTGTACATAAAAACAGAAGAACCACTCCTACTACAGACTGTATTATACGGAGGGTGTCAAGTAGATACAAACCATCCAAAACTTTTTATATAAGGAACTGTGCCGAACTGTGCAGAGAAGAATGTGACGACTGACGCCAGCTCTCCCGTGGTCTCCTATGGCCCATGGTCTCACTGAGAGCCGGGCCCGGGCCCGGGCCGTGGTCTCACTGTCCGATGACAGCCACCAGGTGGTGAGACCACGGCCCAGGCCCAGGTGAAGAGGCCGGGCTGGTATTTATACGGGTGTAGGACTCGTCGCTTGTCGTGGTAGCTCCTTGTAGTAGATGCTCATGCTGAATCTGGCAACCCCTAGTCTGGGGGGAGGGGGAGGGGGTACCATGCTCTACAGTATTTTGAATGTGACTGCAGTACCAGTTGTGTTCACAGTCCTACATACGACTCCTTTAACCTGTTCTAAATCTGCAACACATTCATCCCACTGACTCACACTAACATCAGTTCTTCATTCATTCATTCATTCATTCGTTTTCTGAACCTGTTGTATCCTCACCAGGGTCATGGGGGTCACTGGAGTCTATCCCAGCTCCTGATGGGTGAAGGTGGAGTTCACCCTGGACATGTCTGCAGTTCATCACAGGCCTGATGCTCTGGTGTCTGGGGTCAGACCGTCGTCACACAGGTTAGTGTGACCCTCCTGATGGTGTGTTGGTGCAGTAGTGATGGTCTTAGTATATGTAGGTGGACCCTTCTGTCATACCCCACCTCAACCCTCTCGAGCTATAGACATCAGTTAAAGCAGTGTTTTTAGACCTTGGGGTCTGGACCCCACATGGGGTCACCTGAATGTTCTTGTAATCGATTAAAAAAAAAAAAAAAAACTTAGATCATAAAAAAATATATGGTGAGTTGAGAGACAAACTCAAAGACATGACAAACTGTGGTCATGAAACTGCAGCACTGTGCTTCTGTTTGTGTCAAATGTTCATTGTGGTCAGTTTCAGATGCTGCAGCTCTGTCATAATTAGCCTGACCAGGTGTTTACGAGCCACATGTGGGACAAGGACTGTGCTTGTGTGGGACAACGTGGTAAACATGACCGTAATACTGAAACAAAGTCTACATTTTTAAACAATGTGCATTTTATTGTTGAGCTTATAAATATGAATAACAACAATTTGTTTTGGTTGTACACAGTATGCATATTTCTGCACTGGGCATTTAGTTTTTGGGGTTTTTTTGCACAGGTTTCAACAACTTTTTTATCTTGTAAAAACAAAACAAAAAAATCTACTTTGAAAAACTCAAAAAAGAAACCTCAAGTTTCAAAAATTGTAATTAAACACTTTTAGACAATCAGCTTATATTTTTTTTATTTGAGTACATGTTCTCAACCCTCAAAGGTAAACTAATCTATGTGCAATAAAACAAAAAGGCAGAAGTGACGACATTAGAACAGCTGTTTCCACTTCCAGACAAACTAACATTTGGGACCTAAAACCTTAGTGCATGCAAACACAGAACAGTCAAACATTTAACATTCAAACACAGGAATAAAAATAGAATAAGATCAAGTAAATATCCTGTGGAATTATGTCAAAAAATTAATATCCACAAACATAACAAAAGCATATTTTTTTCGCCTCAAATCTCTCAGTTCAAACTCCAAACTTAAAAATAGTTAAAGGGAATATGGATCAAATCTGACCAGACATCCCATACATCAGGTCGTACTCGCCTCCATGTGAGATGGAGAAATAAGTTGGACAGAGTTCACAGAATACCCTCTGAATCATCCCCCACCGCTTTCACCCATGTCTTTTCTGTAGCTGCATTTTCTTTTTTTGCGCAGTTTCCATGATTTCCTCCAATATTTGCATGTCTGTGTCTGAGGCTTTTGCCTTTGTTTTCTGTGTGTCAGTGGGCGGAGCTCAGGAGGACGCCGGTGACAGGTTGACGGACTCCTGACCCCACATGTATGTTGGTTGATTGACAGCGGACACAGCCAATGGTGATAGCTCTGTCACTGCTATAAAATGAAAGTCATGTTTGGAGGAAGGCGACTGTCCTGCACTGTGGACAGAAACAGCCAAATGTGGGACATCGTCTCCATTTGCGGGACGTAGAAAAAATGGTCATAATGCTGTGGAGTCCAGCACAAAGCAGGACACCTGGACACCCTGCTGATAATTCATAGTTTCAGTTCTTGTTAGTTCAGTATTAATTGTCCTCCTTGTAAATCACAGCTGGACTGACTGGACAGATCCTGACCAAGGAAAATCCACGTCTCCCTTTGTGCAGTAATCTACACCTGGATTTACTGCCTCTGTCCACAATAATAGACATTATACAGACTAAATGTCCTCTGAAACTAACATTTACTTACAACATAGTATAGCAAACTATTACATTCAAAAACAAATTAATTTTAGAAAAAAAAGTCTACGTTTTGAGTGTCTGGGTTCACCAGAAATTTGTGATGTTAGTCCTTTCATGCATGATGTCCACATTTATGGACGCACAGTTGAAGCTCATTTTCCAAAGGGTTATGAAGGCAAAGTGCATGGGGGCAGTCTGATAGACCTTAAGCTATACAATGAAAAAAGTATCTTTTAGTTTTAGACTTCGGACTGCAGTGATGCAGTCGCTGTATCAGTCTGTCGTGAAGAAGGAGCTGAGCCGGTCAGTCTGCGTTCCTCCCCTCACCTGTGGTCATGAGCTTTGGGTCAGGACCGGAAGGACCAGATCCCGGATACAAGCGGTCCAAATGAGTTTCCTCAGGGGTGGGTGGGTGCACCCTTAGGGTACGTTTACACGGCAACACTCCGCAAAGATTTCTCCTTTGCGTTATAAAATCATTCCGCGTTCAGACGAAGCCGCTATGATAACGATCTGCGTTAACATGAGTCCGCGAGGACGGCTGAATACGCTGTAGTGGCCATGCCAGACCAGTAGCTGGCGATGTAGAGCTGTAGTGAAACAGTGGTGGTAAAACACGCGCCTGTGCACAAACGATTTCCGGTTTAGACAGCCTTTAAATGAGGAGAGGAAGAAGAAGAAGACGAGGCAGACAACACTATTTACAAACAACAATGGCGAGTGGTCGTACAAAGACGCAGGACTTCTTTGTCTGGACAGACGAGCTGAGCACAGTTAGCAGCACGTATGTTGTTCTGAAACCGGCCATTGTTGTTGTGGTTGTTCCTTCTTTTTCTGCAGCTTTATTGTGTCATAGAGGCTGGCAAACCAGCTTGGAGGCGCATTACCGCCACCAACTGGCCTGGAGTGGGTTAACTGGCGGTCCTTGGCTGCGCGCGCATGCGGTGATGTCATATTTTACCCCGGAACGCTCCGACTCGCGTTAACACGGAGCTGGAATGTGGAGCGTATCGATAACGTTCCACCCTGGACCCTGGTATCAAAAGTTTCCGGATTCAGGCACTCTAGGCCCCGTTTCCATGGTAACAGAAGGCTAATCCGCCATGAAATCTTCCCGGAGTCGACTGAATCCGACGCCGTGTAAACGGCCCCTTAGAGATAGGGGGAGGAGCTCAGGCACCAGGGAGGAGCTTACAGTAGAGCCACTGCTCCTCCACATCCAGAGGAACCAGCTGAGGTGGATCACACATCTGGTTCAGATCCTCCTGGACTCCTCCCTGGGGAGGTGTTCTGGGCATGTCCCACCGGGAGGAGACCTTGGGGAAGACCCAGGACACACTGGAGAGACTCTGTCTGTGGGCTGGACTGGGAACGCCTCAGGGTCCCCCCAGAAGAGCTGGAGGAGGAGTCTGAGGAGAGGGAGGAGTCTGAGGAGAGGGAAGTCTGGGCGCCCCTGCTTAGACTGTTACCCCTGTGACCCAGCTCCGGATAAGAGGAAGAGGATGGATGGATGGATGGATGGATGGATGGATGGATGGATGGATGGATGGATGGGCTGCTCTGTGATCTCAGAAAATTAACCTCCTAAGACCAACTATGGGTTTCTGTCCATGTTTGTGGACAAGTTTCACAGCTTTATACAAAAAAAAAACAAAACCTGTCCATCACAAAGGACATTCCATAAAAAAATGCATCTGAAAAACCTGTTGCATCATCATGTTTCCAATAAAGGTAATTGTTTAATTTAAAAAAGCCAAACCTTGTACTTTCCTGGGTCTCAGGAGGTTAAATATCTTCTTAATAAAACCATATTTTTAAAAAAAAATCTAAGTGCATTTCAACTTCAGCGTAATTTTGAGTAATAAAATCAATCTAAAAAAAATCTAGATACTTTTTTTCATAATTCATGCATAAAAGGGTTAAAATAGGGTCACGAGACAAAAAAGGTTGGAAACCATTGAGTTAAAGGTTGACCCACTTTCAAAGAGGGGTCAGGGTTGTAGCTAAAACATCAGTTCTACTCCCCCCCCAAAAAAAAAAAAAAACACTGAAAACTTGAATACAGCGTTATCTTTTCCAGGCGGTTTCACATTTTACTGCAGTGGAAGACCACACCGACACAAACGGTCCAAACACTTTCTGTCGGTATTATGTTCTGCCGAGTGAAAACAGCTCTGGCAGTAAGTGTTTATTGCCCTTGAGGGACTTTTCCACCCACTTGCATCCATCTCCAATTAATTGTCTGCTTTATTTACACCTTGCTGTGCTAGCCAAATGAGATTTTGCATCGAGGTGAATAAATGATTCTTTGTGTGCACCTCGCTCTCACTTTTCCTTCTCACAACTGTTAGGTCTCACTTACGCTCTACCTCTATGTCACTTTCCCTCCTTTCTTTCTCTCTCATCCCCTTTTTTTGCGTCTATATTTCTCTTCTGTCTTTCTCTCCACCTCTTTTCCTTCAGTCTTCACTTTACTCCAGGATGCTGAAATGAAAATAATTGGTGCTGTGTCTGGGTTCGCTAATTATCCCAACATATGCTGTTTGAAGTGTCACCATTTTCTTCCTTTCTTTATTTCTGTCTTCTGTCTTAGTGTGAGTGTTGTATACAGGACAGGAAGTACTTGCATTCAGAGCTGCTTTGGATGCTTTTCTATTGCACTGACAGCTGTAATGATGTCTGCTAATGGTGCTTCATGGCTGACAGCTGACGGACAAAACCAAACATCTGTGTTCTGACTGGAATTAGATGGTTTTTAAATGGATTCAGTGAGCGCTGCTCTGGTGTTAAGTGGCGTTGCTTACAAAACACACACACGCACACACACACACACACACTGTAAAAAAATCTGTAATTTAACAGAATTTTCACTGTTTATTTGACAGATTTTTCTTGTATTTTTAAGATACAGGAAAATATCAATGAAATGACAAAAACAGACTGTGATTTTACATGTCAAATGTAGAATAACATGAAAAAGCTGTAAATGTGAATAAACATAAAATTTCCATTTTTTAAAAGAATTTTTTTTTCACAGAAAAATACAGTTAAAATACATTTGCAAATGTTTCATAATTTCACAAATATTTCGTTTCTATGTATGAGATTAAACTGTTAATTTAAAGTTTAATACTGTAAAAAAAAATAAAATAAAATGAGATAAAATTACTGACAATTAATCATAAAAGAAGTATTTGTTCTGTCAGTTGAACCAGACTTGTTTGTTAATTGACAAATATCTTGTGTAATTACAGGAGGTTTCACAACAAAAATGTTGAATAAATGTATTTTTGTGAATGTATAACATGTATAAGCACTGATAAACTGTCCAAATACAGTTTTTATCAGTGGATTGGACAACTGAGTCTCACTGGAAATTACATATGTATATATATATATATATATATATATATATATATATTTATTTATTTATTTATTTATTTATTTATTTATAGGGAATTTGATTGTTTTAATACACGTAAATATTCTTCATTAAACATTAAAAAGTCAAAAAGAATATGCAAAATCTCATGTAAAGTTAGGGCAAAAAACTGTATTTGAATTATGGAAAATTACCGTATTTTTATGAGATGGTTATTTTCTGTTATTTTACAGTATTTTTTTGGGATCCCTGCTGCCGGAATAATAGTTGTTGTTTTTTTTTTTTTACAGTGTATGTTGGCTGATATGGAACTAAAACAACAAAACCCATGAATTTACATGAGAAACCTGATGTATACAATTACATACATGCAATACACAGATAATCCACCAGGGGGAGGAATTCATTCCCCAGAGGCCTTTCCAGTGACACTACAAGACTGACATTAATGAGGGAGGAGGAAGAACTGGGACCATTTAGAAAAGGAATTAACTATTTGTTTGACATGTTTGTGTTATTTACCTCCACCAAGGAATGGTGGAGGTTATGTTTTCATCAGGGTTTGTTTGTTTGTTTGTTTGTTTGTTTGTTTGTTTGTTTGTTAGCAAGATAACTCAAAAAGTTATGGACGGATTTTCATGAAATTTTCAGGAAATGTTGATACTGGCACAAGGAGGAAATGATTACATTTTGGTGGTGATCGGGGGGTGTTTGGTCTGCCTTGGCGGAGGTCTGCTATGTTTCTGTTTGTTCAAAAATAATAATATTTAAGCGTTGAGACCCGATGGAACAAATATGATACAAAATTGAAACTCATACGTGGAAAATGATATTTGAAAATACATTTTTTTGTTGTTTAGAAGGAAAAATAAAGGCTCCAGTTTCAAAGAACTGGAATTTTCTGTCAATGATTTAATGGTTCAGGATTTACAGGGTTAAATTGTTTAGCCCAGCGCAAAATATTGATCCAAGTAGGGCTTTGTATCGGCAAGAACCTGGCGATACAATACAAATAACAATACTAGGATCACAATACGATATATTATGATATATCATGATATATCATGATACTGTTAAAAAAGACAATTTTTTGCTTGTTTCTTTGCTTTTTAAATATTATTTCCTGGAAGAATTGAATTACACTAGAAATCTGCACAAATACAAAACACATTTTTATTTGATCAGAACAGGATCTAATGTTATATCACAAAATGTTTCTAATTCTTCTAGTTTCCAAAGGAACTAAGACCTGCCACTCTCAGTAAAAACAGTAAAAAGTGCTTTTAGGATGCTTTAAATAACCATCATTTAATAAAACAGGGTTCAATAATAATAAATAAGATATAAACAATAAAGAAAAACAAAAAAAACAAGAATGAACCTCCACAATATCTGCATTTGAATAAATACCTAAAAATATTGATACAGTACTTTTTAATATCGATACAGTATTGTGAAATGAAATATCGTGGTATATTGCAGAACCGATATTTTGTAGCACCTCTAGATCTAAGGTTCAAAACGCTCTCAGATCAAAACTGCAAGCGACTCATGGCCCCAGTACACTTATATCAGAGGCCAAATTGCTAAACAGGAAAGGTTTAAAAAAAAAAAAAAAAAAGTTGTAGTTTCCTCCTAAATAAAAGTAATGGTGTGTTATTTATATATGATACATATGAAAAAACTAAGCCAATAGCATTACTCTCATTTGGAACTGTAACACTATCTAAACTAATAATAAGAAAAATGTAGAAGTATGAGATCAATAAGCTGTATATACATGCAAAAAAAAAGTTCACTGGATATGAGTTTATAAAGGAATTTGACTCTGAAAAGTCATTGTATTGTTATTGGCTCATTCAACACCAATGTATTACTAAAAGTATAACTCATTTTTATTTTGATTTCTCATTTTATTATGTTTGGTTCTTTAACCACTGAATAAAATGTTTGATTCTGAAGCTGCCGAGTACTCCACTGTGTTTACCAGGTAGCTGCTAATTATTCTAATCTGATTTTTCTATTTGTTTTTTTTCTTTTAAGGCACACATTTTTATCAACAATCATTTTGCTTGCAATCATGAATCCTTATAAAATTGCATTTTTGTTTTTTTTTTACAAACAACAAAGACCAGAATCAATATAAGGACCGTGCCTGATTCTGCTTTTTTATGTCAAAAATCTTAGTGTGAAAATATAATATTGTTTGCACCATTGGAGTATTTATTTACTCCTTCTCTACAGGTTTGACTTGTTTACTTGGTGGACGTGGGAAGCCGTTGTCGTCTTATAATTTCAGTTTGGACTTGGGCTCCTGTGGGTCGTGTCGGAGCCTGATCTCTGTGTTCTCTTATGTCGAACTGCTATAAGCACAAGACAGCCTTTTATTCCAACTGGTTATCATTATTCTGATACAGTGCTTAGTCTGGAGAGCGGCCAGGAGCTGGGCTACGGCAGCTGAGGGCCCGTTAGGAAATCCCCTATGGCAATACCCAACACTGTCCCCAAAACCAGGCCCCACATCAGGTTCACGTGTTCTTGTAAAACCAAACAGGGGCGTAGAACTGCGTAGGGACACTATGGACACGTCCCTACCAGTGTCCATCCACTACTGTGTACTCACTATCAGTCCAACCGCTGTCCGTAGTGTTTAGTCAATGATTCTGGCACACAAAGGGTTAACAGTCGGCCTCTGCTAGAAGTCCCGCCTCTAAAGTAAATGTCACTCTTTGATTGGCTCTTTGGTTTTGCTACCGTACATGTGATTGGCCGTCCCCGCTGTCACTCCATCTACTTGTAAAAGGAACCTGCAGTTGGACGCTAACGCAAGTTTTCAACATGTTTGTATTTGTTCTGCCTGAGTCACATCAGACAGACGGATTTGAATGTCAGCGGAGTCATTTACATATACATTTGGACGTGTGTGTGTGTGTGTGTGTGTGTGTGTGTGTGTGTGTGTGTGCTCAGTAATTAGGATGTAAAGAATGTCAAAGAAAAGAAAACTGGTCATAAGACACTTCTATAGGAGTCCCAGTGTCAGTCAGTTCAAGGGTCTAGAACTGTAGAGGCTCAACACAGACACTGAAGAAAAGACACTATTTAATGACAAACAGATACACTTTGAAAAGTTACTTTACTTATTATTTTAATGCATTTCTATGGAAGAGCAACTGTTTAAAAAACACACATAAAGAAAGTTAGTGGGGAACATACAATAAAACCTCAGATGTAAATGTGATTCTAGATGTGATTTTATCCAGATTTTTGGGAATAAATGACATGAAATAATTGAAAGTAAAAGCCTTTTTACTCAGATAATAACTGAACCATCAAACTGTATGAACAGAGTATACACAATCTGATCATATGTCATGAGTCAACATATTTATGTCAGGAGACAGAGAGGAGGAGGAGGAGGAGGAGGAGGAGGAGGAGAAGGAGGACATAGAGGAGGTAGAGGAGGAGGAGGAGAAGAAGGAGGAGGAAGAGGAGGAGGAGGAGAAGAAAGAGGAGGAGAAGGAGGAGGAGGAAGAGGAGGAGGAGAAGGAGAAGGAGGAGGAGAAAGAGGAGGAGGAGAAGGAGGAGGAGAAAGAGGAGGAGGAGGAGAAGGAGGAGGAAGAGGAGGAGGAGAGTCTGTAAATTCCCAGTTGGTTCAGTCATGCTGCATGTGTTCGTCAGTAGAGTAACTTTGCAGAATGCATTAAATTGTTGTTTTATCTTTAAATATTCAGACAGACTTCATAAACTTGTCAATTACTGAATTGTTTTTCTGACCATGATTGTTTGTTTGTTTGTTTGATCAGCTCGACATGACGTGAAATTATGATTGCTAATGTAAAAAATACCAGCTTTCAGGAGTGCTGCCTCGGAGCTCTGCTGTGTCCACACCAGTGTCAGAGTCCAACCACTGCCTTCAAACCAAAGATGGTGCATTTGAAAACAGCTGGTGATTAAACAAGACTTTTCATAATTAAACTCTTGTCTCCTGTCAGCTCCAGACTAGTTTCTCAAACCTTAGTTTTGTTTTGTTTTGTTTTAACCCCAGTTCCCTGGATCCAGACTGGAGTCCCCAGAGCGGTCCAGTTAAAGTCTATGAGCTGAAGCAGGTCGTTTAATGGACTGAGGTGTGATTACATCCTGCAGAGCTTAATTTAGATCGCAGCCCAGTGATCTTCTACGCCTGTTGGGGGGCCTCTTATTAAATCTATGCACAAATCAATGGAGAAGAGTCCATTGCTCCAACAAAGCCACGGCAACATGATTTATAACGTGTTTGGGTAATCTATCGATTTATAACATGGTGGAAGCCATCGATGTTGTTTTTCCTATTAGATGAGAGTAAACACAGCTACAGAGTGAGTAATGGGTTGGAACCTCCCTTTTCCTCCTCCACGTACAAACACAAATTCACCGTGAAAGAGGCGTGAGCACGTTTAATCTGAGAGAATTATGTAAAGAGAGACACATGTGAGTAAGAGACGTAAGAGAAAAGACGACAACTGAGTTTAACCATTCAAACCATAACCCTAAAATGGTCCATCTGGACTTTTTTTTTTCTTATTTTGACTATAAATACATCGGAAAGTGTTGTCAGTGAGTCCTTTAGAACATTTTTCTTAAGAAATTTCAGTTTTTTCAGGTTATTCACATCTTTTTTGTTTGGATAGTTTATAAACGTAAGTATTTTTGGTAACAATTTATGACCAGTACACACTATGAAGCATTAGTTAAGCATTAATAAATACTGAATCTACAATGTGCTTAATGATTGTATTTTCATACTTTATAAATGGTGGATTCAGCATTTAAACATTTAGAATTCACACATGTACTAATGGTTAGTGAATATGTTAGTGTGTATTTTATATTAACTCACACATTTATTTTCCAGTACATGTCCTATAAACAGTTCTTAATACAGGAATTCATTATTTCAGGTAGTTCTAAAGCACTAACTACTCATTAATTAAGTCTATGGTGTGAGCTCATCTAAAGTGTGCACTATCTATGACATAGAAAACATTTACAAATGAGATTTAAAGGTTGGAAATGCCTAAAGCAAGGCTGTCAAACTCATGTTAGTTCAGTTCCACATTCAGCTAAATTTGATCTGCAGTGGGCCCAACCAGGAAAATAAGAACAGAATAATATAGAAATAATGTCAACTCCAAACTTTTCTCTGTTTTAGAGCGAAAAAAGTAAACTTACATTATGAAAAGGTGTTCATCTACAAACTCTTTTCAAAAGATGTGAATAACATGAACAAACTGAAAAAATAAGTATAATTTTAACACTATTCTGCCTCAGTTTATCATTTCCACATGTACATTAGAACTGACAGATCACAGTGGATCTACAAACACACAGAACATTTAATAACAGACAGAATATTGGTAAAACTTTATTTACTTCTCTTAAGACATTTCAGGTTGTTCATATTTGTTCAGGTTATTCACATTTTTTGCAAAATTATACTTTGTTTTAGTGTAAATACATGAAAATATTTACATTTACAAAGAGAAACATTGTCAGTTGTCATTATTTCTCTGTTCTTATGACAGTATTTGACTGGTCCTGCCCACTGCAGATTGAATTGGTCTGAATGTGGAACCTGAACTAAAACGATTGTTAATATCTTAGTGTAATTTTTGCATTTCACAAATTCACAGGGCCAGACTGGACCCTTTGGTGGGCTGGATTTGGCCCCCGAGCCGCATGTTTGACACCTGTGATGTAGAGCTTTCAAAATCGAACAGTCAGTTTTGTTTTACGTATGACTGCTGATTGAAATGATGCGCTTATATTTGTGTATACGTGTGTACTTGTGTTTATACTTATATCTATTATTAATTATTTATTTTTGTGAGTTATACCTTGGTTAATTCTGAGCATATGGAGCAACTGTGGCCCAGATAGTAGAGCAGGTCGTCCAAAAGGTCGGTGGTTTGAATCCTGTCCACATGTCAAAGTGTTCATAAGACATTTAGGGCCGGATCTACTAAAGGTTTGTGTGTATTAAAACATGTGCAATCACTGCACAATGTCCAGACTGATTTACTAACAGTGTCCCAAGGGTTGTGTCTTTCAAAGGTGTAAAATAGCACATCTGATCCAGTTAATACATTTGACACAATGAATATGAAATATGGGCGTTTACATGCAGTTGTGTGTGTGCTGGGAGGAGAACATGTAAATATATTAATTTAGCACACGCAGAGTGATTTATCAAACCAGAAAGAAATTTAACTGATAGAAACTGAGTCTGTATTTAACACGTCTCAAAAGCAGGAGCAAACGGTTTGGATTTGTAATTACACAAACATGGAAGTGGATAGGAGACAAAGAAATGATGAAACCAGATGCGGAGAACGGACTTTTCACCCTCAGGTGAACATTTTTAGAGTGACAGAAGAAACACACACACACTTTACGGGACTCTTTTCCACTCCTGATGATTGTGATTAAAAATATGCACCAACATTAGGCTGCAGTGGGATTAAATTATGTCCACCTGACACCTGGCACCTTTCGTATCAACTTACTGTTTCCACTAGTCTGTTCTTTGACCAAAAATATATAAGTATGTCAAAGTACAGCAGTCAGCTGTGTACGGACTTAGTGTGATACCTGAGACACACACACACACACACACACACACACTTCCCTTTTATGATATAGGTATGTGAAGACAGATGACTTACTGAATTTACTAAATACATAAAAAATACATACATGAAAACTAAACTACATACTACTAACTAGAAAAGCACTCGGAGAGCGCAGACCTCCGCCAAGGCTGATCAGTGGCCCCCCCCCGTGGGCCCCCCCACGCTAAGGAGGTTATGTTTTTGCCAGGGTTTGTTTGTCTGTTTGTCTGTCCGTTACTGTGCAACATAACTCAAAAAGTTATGGACAGATTTTGATGAAATTTTCTGGTCTGCGCCCCCCCCCCCGTGGGCCCCCCCACCCCCGATCACCACCAAAATTTAATCATTTCTTCCTTATCCCATTTCCAACACACCCTGAAAATTTCATCCAAATCTGTCCATAACTTTTTGAGTTATGTTGCACACTAACGGACAGACAAACAAACAAACAAACAAACCCTGGCAAAAACAGAACCTCCTTGGCGGAGGTAAATATTACATGTGCTGTAAAAACATAAGCAAATCACAAGTCAAACTGATTTCAGAAAAGCACGTCAAAGTGCAAATACGTCCCAGCAGATGTTTTATTTACAAAAGTGTAAAGTTGTTCACATCGATTCATTCTCATGAATTATACGTTTCATGAAATAAATACAGACAAAGCATCATAAGTCAAATGAGCTCACACAAAACGCCTGTGTACAAACTGAGTCTGAGCGAACAACAGCTGCCACAAATGAGTGGGACTGTGAGTAATAAAAGACACACACACACACACGCACGCACACGCACACACACACACACACACACAACCCTCAAACACACCCAACGGTTTTGGTTTTATTGTTAAAGGTGGAAGCCTTTGTTTGAGTTCTGACATAAACTGACCACAACTTGAGTGGAAAAGGGTTTAGTTTGGGAATATTTACACGATAAACCAGTGTCTGCAGTAAGAATACGTTTTCATTTACACTATAAAAAAAATATCTGTAATTTAACAGAATTTTCACTGTTTATTTTACAGATTTTTCCTGTATTTTTCAGATACAGGAAAATATCAATGAAATGACAAAAACAGACTGTGATTTTACATGTCAAATGTAAAATAACATGAAAAAACCGTAACTGTGAAGAACCAGAAAATTTTAATTTTTTAAAAGAAACTTTTCCTTTTTCCACAGAAAAATACAACAAAAATACATTTGCAAATGTATCATAATTTCACAAATATTTCTTTTCTATTCATGAGATTAAACTGTTAATTTAAAGTTTAATACTGTAAAAAAATAATAATAAAATGAGATAAATTACTGACAATTAACCGTAACAGAAGTATTAGTTCTGTCAGTTTAACCAGACTTGTTTGTTAATTGACAAATATCTTGTGTAATTACAGGAGGTTTCACAACAAAAATGTTGAATAAATGTATTTTTGTGAATGTATAACATGTATAAGCACTGATAAACTGTCCAAATACAGTTTTTATCAGTGGATTGGACAACTGAGTCTCATTGGAAATTATCCATCCATCCATTCTCTTCCTCTTATCCGGGGCCGGGTCACAGGGGTAACAGTCTAAGCAGGGATGCCCAGACTTCCCTCTCCTCAGACTCCTCCCTCTCCTCAGACTCCTCCTCTAGCTCTTCTGGGTGGACCCTGAGGTGTTCCCAGTCCAGTCCACAGACAGAGTCTCTCCAGTGTGTCCTAGGTCTTCCCTCAGGTCTCCTCCTGGTGGGACATGCCCGGAACACCTCCCCAGGAAGGAGTCCAGGAGGATCTGAACCAGATGTTTGATCCACCTCAGCTGGTTCCTCTGGATGTGGAGGAGCAGCGGCTCTACTGTAAGCTCCTCCCCCTATCCCTAAGGGTGCGCCCAGACACCCTACGGAGGAAACTCATTTGGACCGCTTGTATCCGGGATCTGGTCCTTTCAGTCCTGACCCAAAGCTCATGACCATAGGTGAGGGGAGGAACGTAGACTGACCAGTAAATCCAGAGCTTTGCCTCTCTGCTCCGCTCCTTCTTCACCACGACAGACTGATACGACCGCATCACTGATCCCAGGAGCTCTGTTGTCGGGGGCTTCACGCCCCTGGTAGGGTCTCCCAAGGCGAACAGGTGATGGGCCAGACTCAGAGCAGTTCAGAAGCCCCTATGAGAGAGAAAGAACAAAGGACCGCAACGTCGCCGGTACGGTGCAGCCCGGGCCCCACCCTGGAGCCAGGGCTGGGGCTCAGCCTGGCTTAGCCCGAAGGAGCAACGTGGGCCCACCCTCCGATGGACTCACCACCCACCGAGGGAGCTGCAGGGGCTGGGTGCACTGTGGACTGGGTGGCAGTCGACGGCAGGGGGCTCGACCACCCAATCCCCAGACACAGAGTCTAGCTCTTAGAAATTATTTATATATATATATATATATATATATATATATATATATATATATAGGTAATTAGATTGTTTTAATACATGTAAATATTCTTTATTAAACATTAAAAAGTCAAAAACAAAGGCAAAATCTCATGTAAAGTTAGGGCAAAAAACTGTATTTTAATGATGGAAAATGACCGTATTTTTATGTGATGGTTATTTTCCGTTATTTAACAGTATTTTTTCGGCACCCCAACTGCCGGAATTATACCGCTTTTTTTTTTTTTTTTTTTTACAAGTTTTTGTTCTTTTACAGTGTAGGGTAAAAGTGCCTTTCACACAAGTATTTGAATGACACAGCTGACAAATGCATACATACAGTATGTTACACACAACCTCCAGATTTAATGAGCTGTGGTCAGGGGCCATGCATTCTAGGAACTCTGTAAACACAGTTATTTGCTGAATAAAGAAATAAAAGTAAGTGATATGCACGCACTCGCACTCGCACACGCGCACATACACACTTTGGCATCAGTGAAACTCCATTTCCTCAGGTGGTGTCACCAACATCTCGTTACTGACAAATAGAAAGAAAAACTTAAACCGTTAAAAACCCACAGCTCTGCCTCTTCTTCAGATACACACTCACACACACACTCTGTAATATGCCTGACGATCTGTGGAATATTGCTTTCTTCGCCACCGACTGCGAGGAATAAAACTACCTGAATGACTTCAATAACCATCGTAGCGAGCTTAAACACAAACCCATCCAGCTAAATCTGTATACATGACTGATATTTAAAATGCACCGAGCAGGACCGGACGGACTGGTGCGTTCACTGTCACAAAAGAAAATACAGACTCTTATAGAAAGTAAGAACAGCTCCGTCAGAATGGAAGCTGTGTGATAAACACTGCACCCATCCACACATGCAGGCTGTTCTATAATCAGTTCATAAGCAGTGGCATTTTCCCTGCAGGTTCCAGCTCTATTCAGAAACTAATACAAACACAAAAGATGAATGAAAACACTTTCAGCTGAAATACTGTTAATCCAGGGGCGCAGATAGGATTTGAAAACTGGGGGGGGGGCAGCAAGCTGTAAATGCTTGTGTGTGTGTGTGTGTGTGTATATATATATATATATATATATATATATATATATATATATACACACACACACAGAGTGGAGAAGCAAAATGTACAATGAACATTTAGTTGTTTTTTCTCAGCAGGCACTACGTCAGTTGTTTTGAACCCAAACATATACTGATGTCATAATCATACCTAACACTATTATCCATACCTTTTCAGAAACTTTTGCCCATATGAGTAATCAGGAAAGCAAACGTCAAAGAGTGTGTGATTTGCTGAATGCACTCGTCACACCAAAGGAGATTTCCAAAATAGTTGGAGTGTCCATAAAGACTGTTTATAATGGAAAGAAGAGAATGACTATGAGCAAAACTATTACCAGAAAGTCTGGAAGATACTATTAAAGAAGAATGGGAGAAGTTGTCACCCCAATATTTGAGGAACACTTGCGCAAGTTTCAGGAAGCGTGTGAAGGCAGTTATTGAGAAAGGAGGACACATAGAATAAAAACATTTTCTATTATGGACATTTTCTTGTGGCAAATAAATTCTCATGACTTTCAATAAACTAATTGGTCATACACTGTCTTTCAATCCCTGCCTCAAAATATTGTACATTTTGCTTCCCCACCCTGTATATATACAGGGTGTCCCAAAAAAATGTATACACACTTTAAATAATTGTAAAGTAGGTGTTTATTAAAATTTGTTTAATTTTCCAAACATAATTGAATTTCCAAACATCCTTTTCCTGTTTTGTCTGTTCCTCCTGTTCTGAAACTGACGTCCGCTCTGGTCCAGACTCTGCTGACGATGACAACCAGTGCAATCACACACGTCACCAAACAGTTGCCTTTGTATTTGTGTGCATTAGTGTTCAGTGGCTGCTCTCAGTTCAGCTCCTGTTGCAGGTCTCATAGTGTAGACTGTGTCTTTTAGGGATCCACATAAAAAACAGTCTAATAGGGAACATGGAGGGTATTTGCGTTGTAACTTGCGTTGGGGGTTCTTTTTGAAACTCCCTCCTAAATTGTCTTTGCACTTCAACTGTGTTTTCATACTTCCAGTAGCATTTTAGAATGAATTTCCTTTCTTCAAAGTTTAGTCTAGCTGCCATCATTTATTCCAGTGGGTTTAATCTGCAAAGAAAAAACAAACAATTGAGTTATCAGCTGCTAAAGTGTGTATGCATTTTTTGGGACACCCTGTATATATATATATATATATATATATATATATATATATATATATATATATATATATACCGTACTTTCCGGGCTGTTGAGCACACCTGACTATAAGCCACACCTGAATATAAGCCACTCCCACCAAATTTTAAAAGAAAAACATATTTATACATATATAGGCCGCAACTGACTATAAGCTGCAGGTGTCCACGTTGTAACATGAGATATTTCCACAGACAGATGGTAAACAGACGGATTATTTAAATCTTTTTTTCCATCCCTTCACTGCTTTTTTCCAAACAGTGTCTGGAACACGTCAGTAAAACGTCAGGAACAGGCTGGTTCAAAAACCCAGAACAGTCACTGATCTGTGTCTTCCTCTTCTTCTGCTCATTAAACCACTGCAGTCGTCTTCTTCAGTGTTCTTCAGTTGAACATCCTCAAAGGCTCCGTCACACTCCTTCTCCGTCTCTCCTCTGTTGTCTCTCATTGTCTCTTCGTGCTGCAGCTCTGTTTCCTTCTTTTCAGACTCATCCATTGGTTTGAACTTTAAAGCTGCATCATATGCTTTTCTTCGTGTGTTTTCCATGATGAGGGTTTGTGCAAAATGATTGTTCAGCTTAAATCTTCTCCTCTTCATCACCTTTTCCATCTCTGTTTCACTTTTGCACTTCCTGCTACAGCGCCCCCTGGAGGCCGGTAGCCCCTAAAAATCTATACTAGAGCTGCATCGTTGGATAAGCCGCAGGGTTCAATGTGTGAGAAAAAAGTAGCAGCTTATAGTCCGGAAAGTACGGTGTGTGTATACTGCTGTTTGGACCTGGTGTGTGCACAGACGTTTCTGATGTTTACAACGCAGTGTGTTCATTTAATCTGATGTTTCAGTCGCTGCTCCTGCCTTTAAGTCTGTGTGGTTTGGTTCACCGCAGATTTAGGATTATTACACGCCAACAGGATGTTGTGGATTTGTGTCGTTGTTATTCAGCTGCTGTCAGATCAACAGGTAAATGGGTCCTGTTATTTTATTTTTCAGTCAAAAATACTGACTGGAGCTCCTTTAAAACAAGACAATAACTGTATTTGTAAAACTTTGTAAAAAAAAAATATATATATATACAACAAAAAAAACAGTTTTATTCTGCTGTTGTGATCATGTTTTCTGAAATAGATGATAGAATTAAACCGAAATCAGAAAAACAGTTTGTATCTGTGTGATTGATGTCGTAACCGTCACAGAATCCAGTTATTATACGCGCAATCAAATTATTTTCCACATTTTGCCTCCGAACCCTTCGCTGCGTTCACTCACTTGTTGCTGATTATCCTCCCTCACTTGTTGCTCCTCATCAAATAAATAAATAAATAAAAACACAAACAGGCTGCTGCTATTTTCATCAGATTTGGTTTGTTTCCCTGGGGATCGACGGTCTCCACAACAAACCCCCGTCCTCATCTGCTCACATTATTTGGCTCGTTGGGACTCCAGTGTAACGAAGAATGGGAAAATGACACTATTATGTTGCATTTATCAACACAATAGGAGAAAAGGGAAGACTGTGTGTGTGTGTGTGTGTGTGTGTGTGTGTGTGTGTGTGTGTGTGTGTGTGTGTGTGTGTGTGTGTGTGTGTGTGAGAGGGGGCTACAGACGCCTCTTTAGTCCACAGCAGGAATATTTTTTTATTCTTTTTTATTTTTGTTTTTGAGAAACCCATAACACAAATACTTATGCAGACCAAACAATACAAAACAAACAGACAGCAGAGGAGAGAGTCCAACATTAGAGCGGTGTCTAGTCCACATACACACACATGCATCAGTACACTCATATACCCATATTCATTTGTCCTTTACAGTAAAGTTTGAGGGTCCATTGAAATTATACAGTCTGGTCTCACAGTTACAATATAAGTGAGCCACTTTGACCACTTTTCAGTAAAAATATCAGTTTTACATCTTGAATTAAATGTGATTCTCTCCATGCCATATACATAGTACACTACATCAGTTACAGTGGGTATGTGTCTTTGCAGCTGTCTTCTGGTCAGTACTTGCCACTAAGAGTCATCTCAATAAATATTTATCACTCTTAGTACACTTGAGTTCTTCTGAATCATTGAGGTACATGGTCTTAAAGTCAAAAGAAATTTTAAACTTAAGAACTGCCTCCAAGAGGCCGTGGACCACAGGTGTTTTCTGTCAGACTGCAGTGGAAGCTCAGCTTCCTCTAAAATGACTCCCATTAAATGCTCAAATCTGTTCAGTTGTTTTCATTTCATTGACTCCAAATGTGTTGGAACACGTTCATCTCTCAGACCAGTTGGTTCAGAATCAGTTTGATCCCAGATCAGTGGACTGGATGTTGTTCACTTCTCCTCCATTCCCGTGTCTGTGTTTTCTCCTCCATCTCTGCTCAGTGCATTTGTCGTAGACGCTCAGTGTCCATGCACTTCAATGGGACTGAGTGGAACTGCTGGAAACTGACTCTAAACTGGACGATCATTGGATAAATGACACCATGTTGTCCCGCCCCCGGACGCTCTTTGTCTCTGGGGGTGAATGGAGCTGTGGGCGGAGCTCGGCCGGGCCGGACGCTGAGCTTCCACGTGCTGACTGGGGGATGGGTCCGAAGGCTGAATGCGGTTTGATTGACAGCTGTTTTCAGATCTGCTCCTTCACTGACACAGTTCAGTTTAATACCGTCACACATTCTGCTGTGAAATCACAGAAACCAAATGAACTGTTCATTTACTGACCTGAAAGAAAACACAAGCACTGGACGAACTGGTTTACATTTAACATAACTTCAACATTTTCTTGTTTACTTGGTACGATAAGGTCACTGAGCATTTTCTGAAAAAGGAACGGAGGACGAATTGTTGTTTAAATAACTTGACCATTTTTTTGATGTAAGCTGACAATGGGCTTCCCCTGTCTGAAAGACGAGCAGCCGACACTGCCATAGAAACATCCAAATGGAGCCACCGAGGGACAATCCCAGAAGATATGGAAGTGGTTTACCACCGTACTTCCACAGGACCTCCAACATGCAGTCTGGTCAGAGGACTGAGCTGCAAAAGAATCCAGTCCAGTTCTTCCAGCTGTATTCCCTCCAGGAGGGGGAGCTAGCTGTCGTCCATTGTTGTCTGCGGATTCTGTCCCATTCATCCACAGTTATCATGAGGTTCCCCTCTGATTCCCATCTCATTTTAATGTCCAGAGTAGAAAACTAATTGGAGTTTAGTGTATGGCTGTGAACATTTGGGTGCTTTTGTACAGGTGTGTTTTCTATGTTTATTTGTGAGTCGCCTCAGTTTCACACTCTGTCACTTTTGGTATGATTGCCATTTGGATCATGTCGATTCCCCAGACACAATGTACGTCTGTCTGTCCGTCTGTCTGTGTGTCTCCTTTTCTTTCCACTCAGTCTCTCAGGTCCATGTCCCTCGAGTGTTTTTCTTCCGTTGTCAACTGTCTCCTTCCCTATTTCATCTACATTCTCCAGGTCGTTACTTCTCAGTGAGTTTTCTAAATATGATGGATTTTAATCAGTCCCTACAGCCTCTTATGGTCTGTTCACACTAGGGTTGGGAATCTTAGTTTTCAGGCCGATACGATTCACATCTCGATGCAGCATCTCTGATCTGATATTAAAGATACATGTGTGGCATCTCATGATGCGATGTGATACCATTCACACCCAAACCACAATACAGAGCAATTAAGCCCATTCTGATTGAACACATTCATTCTGGTTAAAAAAAAAAAAAAAATGCAGTGCAATTCAATGAGCTGATTATTTATTTATCAAATAAGACCATGACTTTTCACAAAGTGTCTTTAGTTCAGTTTCAGAACACGTGCCTCACATTCAGTCAGTGAAAAAGTTTGGACTTTGTTTCCAAAGTTGTTTCTCTGTTTGTTTCTAACTCAACTTCTTGGTCCGTCACTGAATCTATTTGTAATGAAATATATTTGTAATGAAGGTGAAACAGACAAAGGTTCTGTCACTTTAAGAGACACCTGCGCAAGGTATTATGGGATGTGCTGTTGGATCTGTATCTGTAAGGAAGTATCTGTGGTGTGTACTGCAGTACTCAGTACAGCTGATCTAGTAAAAGTACCCGTTCATAAACCACATGTTCTCCTCCTTCTGTGTCTGTCACATTCACATACGCACAGTACAGGATTCATCTGCACATGCTCAGTACAGGATTCATCTGCACATGCTCAGTACAGGATTCATCTGCACATGCTCAGTACAGGATTCATCTGCACATGCTCAGTACAGGATTCATCTGCACATGCTCAGTCCATGGGCAGAGCTCAGACTGTTCGTGTACAGTGTACACATCTGCCAATCCGCAGCGCACATTAACGTGGGTCTGAAGAAAAGAAAAACTTGACCCAAATAAACAGGAACGCTTTCAAATGAGAGTAAAAATATATTTTATTGAACGGATCGAATTTTATCGATACAAACATTCAATAACCAGTGCATCACGATATCATTCCAAACTTTTCATTCACTCACAGCTTCTGTACCAGTGAACTGGGATCGTACACGTGCGTGTCAGCGTATCGATGCGCATAATCTTCCCATCCCTAGTCCACGCTAATACTGATATTTGTCTAAGCAGGTATTTTCAGCCTCGGGGGGCAAAAACAAAATTAAAAAATCGATCACAACCATCATAAAAAAAATGTTAGTGGTGTGCGATACTGCATATTTGGTATCAAAAGCAGACTTTTTTGATTGAATTAAGCAAAAAAAAAACAACAAAAAAAACAATCTGCCAATGGAACAAGTGAAACTTCTCTTGTTCAGATCAGTGTAAATCAGATTTTCCAGATCTGTTGTCTATAAATCAGTTCTTCTATCTCAGTGTACAGTTCCTCTGGAGGAGATTCTGTCTGATTTTAAGTGTGATCAGATATTTGGAACAGAAATGAGACAAAGACACTTGGTAAGATTTTATTTTTTTCCAGTGAAACTTAAACTAAAGACTGTGTTGTTATTTTTGACCCCTGTATTCAAGTGTAATCTGTCTGTTCTGCTGATATTTTTTATTAGTTTATTCTCAGACAACTATTTTTTGACTTCATTCTTGAATTATCTTTTTAATCTTCCTTCGTACAGATCACTCCTTTTCTTTCAGAGAACTCTTGTGTTTTTTCCACACTTATATAAATGCAGATTTTGTGTGTCATGTTCATAAGTTTTTTTCAGTTTTAAGTGACTGAATTTGCAGCTGAATGTGACTCAGAC
>NC_043961.1:61084715-61123592 GCF_902148855.1 Sphaeramia orbicularis
TGTGGGCGGAGCTCGGCCGGGCCGGACGCTGAGCTTCCGCGTGCTGATTGGAGGATGGGTCCGAAGGCTGAATGCGGTTTGATTGACAGCTGTTTTCAGATCTGCTCCTTCACTGACACAGTTCAGTTTAATACCGTCACACATTCTGCTGGGAAATCACAGAAACCAAATGAACTGTTCATTTACTGACCTGGAAGAAAACACAACCACTGGACGAACTGGTTTACATTTAACAGAATTTCAGCGTTTTCTTGTTTACTTGGTACGATAAGGTCACTGAGCATTTTCTGAAAAAGGAACGGAGGACGAATTTATGTTGAAATAACTTGACAAATTTTTTTGATGTAAGCGACAATGAGCTTCAACTGTCTGAAAGACGAGCAGCCGACACTGATATATATCTATTCATACACACACACACACACACACACACACACACACACACACACACACACACACACACGTTCATCCATATACACATACATACGTTTGTACAAGTACACATACACACATACAAATACAAATAGAATCTTTTACCAGTGCCTTTCTTAGTCGTGCTTGCGAATAAATAAACAAATAATAACTAACTCAAAGAAGGAAATATATGCATAAACAACAGTGAACATAAAATAGAGGAAAATATCTGGACACCAACCTCTCTCTTTAAACATTAAAATGCCTTTATTAACACGGCACGGTCATATCTAGACCTAAAAAACACTTCTATGTGTTTCGGCTTCAGCCTTCATCAGGAAGTCAAACTTAATAATTTTAGGTGTTTAAGGGTTAACGGCGTCCTTCATAAGATTGATGGAAAACCATTGAATAGTTGATTTAATGATGTGTGTAAATATTGAAGATAAAAACACACTTGAAATCAATGCTGAGGAATTCCATCAATGCACTCTGAAGATTAATTGCCCAAATTATTTGTTTCAAACACAATTTTTTTTCTTTTTTTTTTCTTTGTGTCAATCATAGCTGTGATGAAAAGAAACCTTCCATCCTTCCAAATCCAAATCCATCTAAATCATCCGTTCCCTCCAGACCTGTGTCTGTGTTGACAGCTGACAGACCAACACACATCTGCTGCTTCTGCGTCTTCTCCGTGCCACTCGACTGCGAATTTTTATACATCAGATGTTTTAAACATTTCGCAATAATAAATGTGTAAGTAGGAAACGAGCACAAATAAGCTGCAGAGGAAGCAGGAAAGCTGCACTTCATTTGCACTCATTGTTATTCACCAGAATATTAGAACAACAGAAGAGGCCTCCACCGTTTTCAGTGCAGTCCGATCCATAAAACACACAGAAATGAGGACGTTCGCCTTGACCGTATTCGAAGGTAGACATACAGCAGATGTGTCTCATAAATAAGATGTGTATCATAAATAATCTCATAAATAGAAAAAAAAATATTTGTGAAATTATGATACATTTGCAAATGTATTTTAACTGTATTTTTCTGTGAAAAAAGAAAACATTTCTTTTAAAAAATTAAAATTTTCTTGGTTATTCACAGTTACAGTTTTTTCCTGTTCTTTTCCATTTGATGTGTAAAATCACAGTCTGTTTTTGTCATTTCATTGATATTTTCCTGTATCTTGAAAATACAAGAAAAATCTGTAAAATAAACAGTGAAAATTCTGTTAAATTACAGATTTTTTTTTTTTTTTTTTTTTTACAGTGCATTTGGAGTTGTCATTGTTTATATGTTATTCTGACAGTATTTGACTGGTCCTGCCCACTTGAGATTGAATTGTTCTGAATGTGGAACCTGAACTAAAAGGATTGGTCATATCTTAGTGTAAATTTTGCATTTCACACATTCAAAGGGCCAGACTGGATCCTTTGGTGGGCCACATTTGGCCCCTGGGCCGCATGTTTGACACCTGTGACGTACAGTGTCTTATGCATTCCAGCCAGCCTCCACTTATACAATTTCCAAAAACACAACACCTTTATTCCAGGTTCCAGCGGGACCCAGAGCAGAGTGATGGATCTGTATAAATGTGACGGTTTTAATCTGCTGCTGTGTGACCTGCTCTAAACTCAAACCGACAGCAGGAGTTAGAGGAAGCAGAGCTGGAACAGAGGCTGGGCTGACGACTGACACGATCTACAGCCACTGTTCAGCCAGTTTGGGCTCTTCATACACATTCTACATTACACGTCAGACAAAAGTTGTGATTTTGAATCCATGTATCATTCGTTCTTTTCATATTCAGCTGAGAATCCACGATCAGAAAACGAAAAAATGGCTGGTTATTTTATTATTCATGTACAAATCCAAAATCAAAAACAGAGTTGCTTTTCATTCTTTCGATTTTACGCACAAATTAAAAATTGGAAATAAGCAAATGGACCAACTGTGGGGTTTCATGTTGACATTTGTGAGATCTGAGTTGGGTCAGTGGATCTGTTGTAGTTGGATTTTATTTTCAGAAACAAAACAAAAACTAGTGGTTCATTGATTTTCAGTTTAAAATAGAAGAATTAAAATTGAATTTCGAGGCGTTTTTCTTTTTCAGTTTCAAAACAGATGAACCAAATTTAAAAAACGGACTGATTTTCATTTTCTCTTTCTCATAACAAACAAGAAAGTTCCTACCTGACAGAAATGGAAAAACAGACCAAAAACACCTGTTTTTTTGTTTTTTTTTCTGAACCGGATGTTGTTATTTTCAAGGAAACAGCGCTAATGCCAAGGTCACAAAGACTCTTACAAATGATGGGTTTGTACCGATCTTCCAGTCCATATGAAATTTTGTACAAACCCATCCATTGTAAGATTTAAAAAGTTTTTTTTTTTTTAATGCATGTTGTGAATTCATGTCTTATTGAGCAGAAAATAAGCAAAAACCTACTAGATTGAGTTTCCATCCTCGGTCTACTGCCTGCTCTTCAGTGTAGTTTCAGACTGTCATGACTTCATTCTCAGTAACAGCAGTGTGGTGCCTGTTAGACGTCCTTCTTAATCTGCTGCTCTTTAGTTTCTCTACATTACACTGGTTCGTCTCCTTTAATATCTGTACACCAGTGTGTTGTCACTGTCCCGTTCAGATGCAACACCCCCGCTGCCGTTTGCTTTCTCTAATTAGGACTTTTCACAGTTCACATGTGAGTTCTGACCCTGAAGCTCAGTCCTAAATGACCCTTGAGCTAACACTTGTCATTTAGCACCGGGCTACTTAGCTTTGATTCATTTGAAAGGGGCGGAGCCTCCCACATTAAACACTGCATTAAAACGGACGCCGCTCTTAAATAAAGCCTCAGGAAATCCACTGTGTGTTCAAGACCACTGGGTCTGGAAAAAACACTGAGCACCATCAGTGTAAAAATATGAAACAATGTAAAAGCCCAAACTAGTGCTGAGTTTATGTTTAATATGGATCCATGGACTTAAATTATACCAGCGACACAATGCAGAGATGATGTACCAGCAAAAGGGGGGGGGGGATAATTTAGAACCTGTATGAAGAGCTAAAAAAGAATGAACAGTGGATCTACACTGGAAAAAATTTAAGTCTGACCAAGTGTATTTATATGAATATGAAAAGAACGAATGAGACACGAATTCAAAATTACGACTTTTGTCCGATGTGTTCTCCATTTTGCGTTCTTGGTGTCAGGTGACGGTGATTTGGTGTGCAATCGCTATTTTAATCAAAGGTCTGATCAAGGTTCTAATAGTTTTTGATTTTTCATTCTAGTTCAGTTTTTTTAGTTTGGACTTTTTTTTTTCTCCAATTCAGTTCGTTTTAATTTGTTTTTAGAGCAGGTTTGATAGTTTTTATTAGTTTTCATTTTTTTTCTAAATGCTTAGTTTTAGTTCAGTTGTAGTTCAGTGGTCTCTTTTCTCTTCTTCTCTGTCGTCATATTCAAATCAATCCCAGACAGGACTCTGCTGCTTTAGTCTCCATGTTTCCAGGTAGAGTGGGGACCAGAAGACGACTGGAAACCACAAGTGAACACAAGTGACGGACCCTTAAATGTCATACGGTGCCAGCAGAGAAAATGGCTGGAGCGAAATAAATCAATTTCATATCAATCTGACATTGACAAAGATGAAAACAAAGGGAATTTTATCCATAATTTTTATTTGTTTTAGTTAATTCTGTAAACACACACTGCAGTTTCAGTTAGTTAGCTTTTTTTTTTTTCTTTTAATTATAGTTTTTATTTATTCCAGTTAACAAAAATGTTTTTTTCAATTCTAGTTTTCATCATTAGTTTTCATTAACGATAATAACCTTGCTGTGGACACACTTATACTCTGTATAAAGTTCATACAAGCTGTGAGAAATAATCTTAGTGTGCACTCTAAGAAATAAAATGTTGGAATTTGTTGGATTTAAATAAAAATCTTATGCAACTTGTTCCACGAAATATAGTTTTTTTTTTTAAATATAAAAAGATGCTGCAGTTAATTGCAAAGATAACTTACTAATAAATCCAAAGTAATTGTGTCAATAAATCTAAAATAAGGTGTCGCTTTAATGCTACAACTTAAGAATTACATTTTCTAATCAACAGTATTGGTTTGGATTCACACACATTTTGTTGTAAATTTAGTGATGGGAAATAAGATTCTTTTAACTAATTCGATTCTTTTAGTTCGTTTGTTTTTTCAATTCTAGTTTTTGTCATTTCGCTAGTTTTTGTTAACGATAATAACCTTGGGTCAGACATCTTAAATCAAAGAAAAAAAGATGGAAAAGGGAAGAAAAACAAAGTGACTTTCTGTTATTTAGTGGCAGTGAAAAGAAATGAAAGCCAAATATAAATAAATAAAAGTAAGAAAAAGGAGTGGTAAACAAAAGGCGGTTCTGTTTTTTCTGGCTGCTTTCCTTTTAGTGCTGCTGAACTTCTAGCGTCTCCACAGTATTCAAGTGTCCACTGTTGCATTAGCGGCGTGGCCCATTAGGAAAAGGTCATCCACGCAGGCAGACGTCGAACACAGACGTCCCACCGACGGCTCCAGCTGTTCCTCTGAAAAGACCGTCTGTCTTTCAACAGCTCGAAAAACATTTGGATTAATGTGGAAATCAAGTTAAAAGGTCGACAATTTTATGGCCTTCTTTTGTTTCGCAAGTGGGAGTGGGAGGGGCCGTGTGTGTGTTTATTCGTGTGTGTGTGTGTTTATGCGTGTGTGTGTGTTCATGCGTGTATGTGTGTGTGTGTGTGTTTCATCAGCCTATCTTCCGTGGCGTCCTTGTCTACCTGTCCTCCCTCGCCCCCCCATCCATTAATCCATCACATCACATGATAGCCATTCATCTTTTTGTCTGTCTGTCTGTCTGTGTGTGTGTGTGTGTGTGTGTGTGTGTCTGTCTGTCCTCCCTGCAGTCGTTCATTCTACTCTTCATCTGTCATCAGTCTAAAGCTCAGACTATGCACCAGTGTCGTCTATTCGTCTTTCAGACAGGGGAAGCTCATTGTCGCTTACATCAAAAAAAATTGTCAACTTATTTAAACATAAATTGGTCCTCTGTTCCTTTTTCAGTAAATGCTCAGTGTCCTTATCGTACACAGTCGGTGTCTTTTCCAGGACTGGACCAGTGTCCAGCAGAGCTGGTCTGCTCAGACGGCCTTAGGGCTGTAGGACTGGAGCCTCTAGACTACAGAAGCTCCTGTTCCAGCTGCACATGGAGCTGACACTGAGGAACTAGTGACAACAGTTAATGATATGAAACTGAACAAGAAATGATTAAATTCTGGAACTGAAACAAGAAAACGTTGAAATTCTGTTAAATGTAAACCAGTTCGTCCAGTGCTTGTGTTTTCTTCCAGGTCAGTAAATGAACAGTTCATTTGGTTTCTGTGATTTCCCAGCAGAATGTGTGACGGTATTAAACTGAACTGTGTCGGTGAAGGAGCAGATCTGAAAACAGCTGTCAATCAAACAGCATTCAGCCTTCGGACCCATCCTCCAATCAGCACGCGGAAGCTCAGCGTCCGGCCCGGCCGAGCTCCGCCCACAGCTCCATTCACCCCCAGAGACAAAGAGCGTCCGGGGGCGGGACAACAAGGTGTCATTTATCCAATGATCGTCCAGTTTAGAGTCAGTTTAAGCAGTTCCACTCAGTCCCATTGAAGTGCATGGACGCTGAGCGTCTACGACAAATGCACTGAGCAGAGATGGAGGAGAAAACACAGACACGGGAATGGAGGAGAAGTGAACAACATCCAGTCCACTGATCTGGGATCAAACTGATTCTGAACCAACTGGTCTGAGAGATGAACGTGTTCCAACACATTTGGAGTCAATGAAATGAAAACAACTGAACAGATTTGAGCATTTAATGGGAGTCATTTTAGGGTCAGCTGAGCTTCCACTGCAGTCTGACACTAAACACCTGTGATATGAAGTTAGAACAGCGCTGTCCTGCATCATCTGCTCACAGACTCTGCTCTTTTACTTTGTGCACTTTCTTTTAGAATTTCCTTTCCTTTCCTTTCCTTTCCTTTCCTCATATTTCATCCCTGGTGTCTTTGCAAATCTCACCTCTCTTTCCCCCTCCTCCTCCTCTTCTTTTCATCTTACCCAGCATCACCTTTCCTCCCTCCCCTCTCTCCCTCTCTCCCTCCCTCCTACAGACATTCATTCACTCCTCCGTTCATCTATCCATCACATTGTCTCCTCTGTTCCTCTGCTTTCCTTTCCTTCACACACAGTATACAGAAGTGCAGTATTTTACAGAATGGTCGTATATTTTACACCTGTCCTCTCCTGTTTCTCTCTCTCTCTCTCTCTCTCTCTTCTTAACTCTCTTTATCTTCCCTCTGTCCTCTACCCTGTGCACTCATATTTGCCTTTGCCTTCTGTTTCTTTGCGGTCCTCGTCGGGTATGATCCCACTTTTATTTCTACATGAGTCGCTGCTGCACACACACAAGCCTATCTTTTGCAATTGCAGCGATTATAATTGCTTTCTCATTATCTCTTTTTGTATTATTTGCATATTATTAGCATGGAGAGCAGGACTGTCAGGCACCAGGCAGGGACAGAACAGGAGCTGGTTCAGAGTACCTGCAGATTGATTGTAATGTGCCTGAAATTAGAGTGGAGCTGTGAAATGAATATTAGATTTGTTGCTGTTTGCTGTAATTTTCTGCGCTGGAGTGTTCTGTCTTATTTGTCCGTCCAACACCTTGTTAAAGGCGATTCAAGGAGACAAGGAGGGAAATTGACTACGGGCGTTTGCACGAGGCCGCCTTTGAAATCTGTATTCAGCCGACAAACCAATGCACTGGATGTCTGGAGTCGGCCTCATGCCTCTGCGCTCTTTCATTCTTTCTAACCACACTGTAAAAAAAACACAAAAAAAACACAAAAAAATGGTATTATTCCTGCAGCTGGGGTGCCAAAATAATACTGTTAAACAACAGAAAACCATCTCATAAAAATACGGTAATTTTCCATAATTGAAATACAGTTTTTTGCCCTAACTTTACATGAGATTTTGCACACACACACACACACACACACACACACACACACACACATATATATATATATATATATGTATACACTTAAAAAAATCTGTAATTTAACAGAATTTTCACTGTTTATTTTACAGATTTTTCCTGTATTTTTAAGATACAGGAAAATATCCATGAAATGATAAAAACAGACTGTGATTTTACATGTCAAATGGAAAATAACATGAAAAAACTGTAACTGTGAATAACCAAAAAAATTCAATTTTTTAAAATGATACTTTTCTGTTTTCACAGAAAAATACAGTTAAAATACATTTCCAAATGTATCATAATTTCACAAATATTTCTTTTCTATTTATGAGATCAAACTGTTAATTTAAAGTTTAATACTGTAAAAAAAAAAAAAAAAATTAATAAAACAAGATAAAATTACTGACAATTAACCGTAACAAGACTTGTTTGTTAATTGACAAATATCTTGTGTAATTACAGGAGGTTTCACAACAAAAATGTTGAATAAATGTATTTTTGTGAATGTATAACATGTATAAGCACTGATAAACTGTCCAAATACAGTTTTTATCAGTGGATTGGACAACTGAGTCTCACTGAAAATTATTTATATATATATTTATAGGGAATTGGATTGTTTTAATACATGTAAATATTCTTTATTAAACATTAAAAAGTCAAAAAATATGCAAAATCTCATGTAAAGTTAGGGCAAAAAACTATATTTTAATGATGGAAAATTACCGTATTTTTATGAGATGGTTATTTTCCGTTATTTAATAGTATTTTTTGGCACCCCTGCTGCTGGAATAATACTGTTTTTATTTTTGTTTGTTTGTGTGTTTGTTTTTACGGTGTATATATATATATAGATATGTATGTAAAAAATTTTCAATGAGACTCAGTTGTCCAATCCACTGATAAAAACTGTATTTGGACAGTTTATCAGTGCTTATACATGTTATACATTCACAAAAATACATTTATTCAACATTTTTGTTGTGAAACCTCCTGTAATTACACAAGATATTTGTCAATTAACAAACAAGTCTGATTAAACTGACAGAACAAATACTTCTTTAACGGTTGTCAGTAATTTTATCTCATTTTATTATTTTTTTTTTTTTTACAGTATTAAACTTTAAATTAACAGTTTAATCTCATAAAAACAAAAGAAATATTTGTGAAATTACGATACATTTGCAAATGTATTTTAACTGTATTTTTCTGTGAAAAAAGAAAAAAAATTCTTTTAAAAAATGGAAATTTTATGGTTATTCACAGTTACAGTTTTTTCATGTTATTTTCCATTTGACATGTAAAATCACAGTCCGTTTTTGTCATTTCATTGATATTTTCCTGTATCTGAAAAATACAGGAAAAATCTGTAAAATAAACAGTGAAAATTCTGTTAAATTCCAGATTTTTTTTTTTACAGTGCATCTGTAAAGATCACTCTTTTCTTTAGACGTCCCTTGTAAAACTTAAATCTCTCCAATTTTGGCTCGGCCTCTTTTCCCTCACTTCTCATTTGTACCAATCACCCACTGCCATCCAAAAAAAAAAAAAAAATCCTTGTACTCTCAAACCAATTTTACGCTTTTGATGTATGATTTATTTGAAATCGATTCCCCTACACGCTCATGTTTTGTTGATGCATGCGTCTGTGATCTGCCTGTTCGCTGATTTTACCTGATATCAGGAGGGTCTGGCGAACATCCACAGCCTGAGGCACATGTGGGATTTACCCACATCAACAGACAATTCTTGTCTTCACTACAAAGACAGTCCTTGTACTGTATTTGTAAGATATTTTCATGGTTTTATAATGTTGAACATGGTGAAATACCACCGAAACAGTCAACTTTAGTCAGATCTCTTTTTGTAAAAAACGCATAAAAGCAGCTGTCACTACACTGTAAAAAAAATCTGTAATTTAACAGAATTTTCACTGTTTATTTTACAGATTTTTCCTGTATTTTTAAGATACAGGAAAATATCAATGAAATGACTAAAACAGACTGTGATTTTACATGTCAAATGGAAAATAACACGAAAAAACTGTAACTGTGAATAACCATAAAATTTCAATTTTTTAAAAGAAAGTTTTTCTTCTTTCACACACAAAAAAAAAAACAGTTAAAATACATTTGCAAATGTATCATAATTTCACAATATTTCTTTTGTATTTATGAGATTAAACTGTTAATGTAAAGTTTAACACTGTAAAAAAAAAAAAAAAAAAAAAGTAAAACAAGATAAAATTACTGACAATTAACGGTAACAGAAGTATTTGCTCTGTCAGTTGAACCAGACTTGTTTGTTAATTGACAAATATCTTGTGTAATTACAGGAGGTTTCACAACAAAAATGTTGAATAAATGTATTTTTGTGAATGTATAACATGTATAAGCACTGATAAACTGTCCAAATACAGTTTTTTATCAGTGGATTGGACAACTGAGTCTCATTGAAAATTAGTTATGTATATACAGGGTGGGGAAGCAAAATTTACACTGAACATTTAGTTGTTTTTTCTCAGCAGACACTACGTCAGTTGTTTTGAACCCAAACATATACTGATGTCATAATCATACCTAACACTATTATCCATACCTTTTCACAAACTTTTGCCCATATGAGTAATCAGGAAAGCAAACGTCGAAGACTGTGTGATTTGCTGAATGCACTCGTCACACCAAAGGAGATTTCCAAAATAGTTGGAGTGTCCATAAAGACTGTTTATAATGGAAAGAAGAGAATGACTATGAGCAAAACTATTACCAGAAAGTCTGGAAGATACTATTAAAGAAGAATGGGAGAAGTTGTCACCCCAATATTTGAGGAACACTTGCGCAAGTTTCAGGAAGTGTGTGAAGGCAGTTATTGAGAAAGAAGGAGGACACATAGAATAAAAACATTTTCTATTATGGACATTTTCTTGTGGCAAATAAATTCTCATGACTTTCAATAAACTAATTGGTCATACACTGTCTTTCAATCCCTGCCTCAAAATATTGTACATTTTGCTTCCCCACCCTGTACTTATAGGTAATTTGATTGTTTTAATACATGTAAATATTCTTTATTAAACATTAAAAAGTCCAAAAAAAAATATGCAAAATCTCATGTAAAGTTAGGGCAAAAAACTGTATTTTAATTATGTAAAATTACTGTATTTTTATGAGATGTTATTAACAGGATTTTTTCGGCACCCCTGCTGCCAGAATAACACAGTGTTTTTTTACGTTTTGTTTTTTTTTTTTTTTTAACTGCACATCTCTGTGCTTCAACTCTGCATGGTATTCTTCTGCTTTTTCATCAGTCAAATGGGCATAAAAACATTATATTATGTCATTTACAACACTACAAATAGAAAGCACAGTACCTTTGAATGTGTCTGCCTGGTGTTCAGCACCATGGACAGCGCACATTAACCCATACACACCCAGTGCTGCTTTTGTGGCATTTCCCAAATGAACTGTTCTCTGTATTTAACCTTTATTAAGTCATTTAACACCATTTATTATAATATTAGTAAGTAAGTAAGTAAGTAAAGTTTATTTATAAAGCGCTTTTCACAGATAAAAATCACAAAGTACCGTACATAAAATGGGTGCAATAAAACAACATAAGAATAATTTCATCAAATTAATAAAAAGGACGAATCCATCAACCAAAAGCTTTCCAAAATAAAATAAATATTCTCTGTATTTTGTGTTTTTGTTTGTTTGTTTCTTTTGTCAGTGAAAATCTGGTATTTTCCTATATTTAATTCACCGATCATGTAGATTTTCAGTAAAGCTCAGTTTAAGGTTGAGGGTTATTGTATGGAAAACTGAGAAAACTGAAGAAAAACTGACTTTTTCAGCAAAGATATCAAAAAGAGAACGTAAAAAACAAGTGTGTCCATCCACTGTCACTGATCCAACTCCATGGGTTTTACTGGTGAATCAATGTTGTAGAACATGACGGTGTTTCCATGGTAACTACGGAGCCTCTGAACGTCCAAATGGGTCATATCTGATGACCATGAAAAGATGAAGAACTATTTGACACCAGTTATTGACATGGACTGATAGGATTAGTGCTGTAGAAGTTGGGTCTTTGTGGGTTAAAAAGATCTTCTCTAGACTAAACAGACTGTTGCTTTTTGAAACATGCAGAAATGAATCCTTTCATGTATGAATTGTCAATAAACTAGTGGTATTTTTTATTCTTTCTTTTTTTTTTACATAAAACATATCCAGTTGAATTTCTTATCTTATTTCTGTACCATAACACCCAGCTATCCATTCTAGTGGATGTCATGCATTAACAATTTAACATATAATGGTATTAATGTTTAAACATGAACATATCTATAAAGCTGTTTCCACAAAAAAGAATTTATGAATGATTTAAGAAAACATATAATTTCAGTGTAAAATGTAACTGTCCGCTGTGGTGAATGTCATGAATCAGTAATAATATTCTGTGAAACTTCAGTTACTGAAAGAAAATATCAAAAACCATAAGGATTAAACTGTGAACAAACTATTCCCTAAACCAGGGCTGTCAGACTCATTTTAGTTCAGTTCCACATACAGCCTAATATGAAATACACTGGGCCGGACCAGTCAAATAATGTAAATAATATGATAGCAACTTAGAAATAAATTCAACTCCAAAGTTTTCTCTATGTTTTTGAGTGAAAAAAGTAAAATTCCATAATTAAAATGTTTACATCTATGAACCGTACTTGAACATAACATGAACAAACATGAACAACCTGAAAATTCTTAAGGAAAATAAGTGTAATTTTAACAATATTACACCTCAGTTTATTATTTATACATGTGCATTATAACTTACAGATCACAGTGGATCTACAAATACACCAAACATTTGATAATAGGCAGAATATATAAATACTAAATACCTTTCAGGTTGTTCATATTTGTTGTGAAAAGCCAGTCTATAAAGCAGTGTTTTTCAACCTTGGGGTCTGGACCCCATGTGGGGTCGCCTGATATTTCTCGTAATGGATAAAAAAAAAAGAAAATAAATACTAATAAAAAAAATATACAGTGAGTTGAGAGAGACAATCACTATATCTATCTATCTATCTATCTATCTATCTATCTATCTATCTATCTATCTATCTATCTATCTATCTATCTATCTATCTATCTATCTATCTATCTATCTATCTATCTATCTATCTATCTATCTATCTATCTATATCTATATCTATATCTAGATCTATATGACAGACATGACAAACTGTGAGTGTGAAACTGCAGCACTGTGGTTCTGTTTCTGTGTCAGATGTTCATTGTGGTCAGTTTCAGATGCTGCAGCTCTTTCATAATTCATAGTTTCAGTTCTTGTTTGTTCAGTATTAATTGTCCTCCTTGTAAATCCCAGCTGGACTGACTGTACAGATCCTGAATCCTTTGTGCAGTAATCTACACCTGGATTTACTGCCTCTGTCCACGATAATATACATTATATAGACTAAATGTGGACTAAAATTAAAGTTTATTTGCAACATAGTATAGCAAACTATTACATGATCAAAAACAAATTAAGTTTAGCAAAAAAAAAAAAAAAAAAAAGTCTCTGTTTTGAATGTCTGGGGTCGCCAGAAATTTGTGATGTTCAAATGGGGTCAGGAGTAAAAAAAAAAAAGGTTGGAAACTACTGCTGTAAATATACACATTTTTGTGTAATTTTACTTTTTTGACACTAAAACAAAAAGAAAAAATTGCTTTTTTTTCATTATTTATAGGTTATTATGATAGTGTTTTACTGGTCTGACCCACTTTAGATTGAACATCCTTGATTGTTCATATGTTCAGTGTAATTTTTGTATTTCACAAATTCATCCCAGGGCCAGATTGGACCCTTTGGTGGGCTGGATTTGGCCCCTGGGACACATGTTTGACACCTGTGGTCTAAACTATAGCTTATTAGAGAATCTCTTAGTGACCACATGTTTTGAATTCATTCAACAATAAATCAGGATAAGATAAGACTTTAATTATTCCCACAGTGAGGAAATTCAAGTGTCTGTTGGAATTATACAGTTGAAGAACATATTAAGACCTTAGCTTTATATAATTAGAATGCAATATGTTATAATTATGATTTTTTATGTTTTGTGATCAGAATGTAATATGATACAGCTCTGATTTCTGTGTTTTGCTGATTTGCTCTGAGTTTTGACATATTGACATTACTAGGGTACAGGTTTCAAGGAGTAAAATGGAAAAATACAGCGTCAGGAGTGGGAGGACAACACCCCATGGAATAGGATACAAAAACAGGAAAAAGATAATTCAGGGCGTCCACTGTCGCGTCCGTCCACCAGCAAAAGTTTTCACATACACGTGCTATTCCAAATCCAATATTTATGAAAATAGAGCTTCCACTGTCAAAGAATATCAGTAGTCTGTGCACAAATGGATTAGCATTATTTACACACACTTCTATGACTTTAGGACAACTGTTTTCTTTTTGATAAAAATGGACACTCATTTGACCCCCTAAGTAAATTTTAGCCATAATGCTTTAGGAGAACAGTCTGTGATATACCAGCAGAATTCACACGTCAGACCTGTTACATCTGCATGAATAAAAACAGTCACAACATGATGTGCACATGAGCGCTGTCCTCCGTAGACGTCTGTCTGTGTCTGCGTCGTTGACAAATGAATTCTACAATATTGTAAACCTGATGTTGCATCAAACGCTCTTGCTGCTCAAACATTTGTGCAAACATCTGCATCTGTAAAAACCATATCGCTATGACGATAACAAAAACAGCTGAATGTCCATGATTCTCTCCTTTCACACTGCTCATTTCTGTCCAATGGACGAACGGCCTCACCACATGTGGTTTTGTTTACAGATTTATGTCCACTTATAAAAGTATACAATGTGAAAGAGAACCACACCAAAACAAAACAAAACAAACAAAAAAACAAAACAAAACATTGGTCCGGCCCAAAGCAAGTAAACTATCAGACTTTCCTGGTGTGAATACACCCTAAATATTGATTCATTGTTATTTTTAAATCCTGTTTCAGGTCTGGTTTATGATCAAGGTAATAACCAATGTAACAAGTGGGGGTGGGGGGGGGTGGAGAATTGGAGTCGGATTTGTCAGTAGTTGTTGGGCGCATGCGCACGCAGCGACCGGCAGTGAGCGAGAGCTGGCTGCAAAACAAATCTACCCACGGGTACAAATAAAGTCACCTTGAACCTTGAACCTGAAATAAATACCTTCTGTCTGTATGTCGCTCTGTTTGGAGAAGGAAAACTTTTAAGTCCGTGGACATGAGAGAAAACCCTGCACATCAGAGTTGTATAGAAGGTTCAGGAGTCCAGACACAGCACCATGGACAGAAGTGTGTGTGTGTGTGTGTGTGTGTGTGTGTGTGTTGTGTTGTGTTGTGTTGTGTTGTGTAGCGCTAGAACCCGTCCCGATCAGTGTTGTGTCCATTGCGTGCGTGCGTGCGGGGAGGGAGAGGGAGAGAGAGAGTGACCGACTGTTAGTCTGTCCTGGCCTAATGTCATGTACCACTGGTGGAACTGGGTGTGGGGGGGCAGGTCCATAAACTGTGTGTGTGGGGGGGTCATATGTCTCATATCATTATTTTTTTCTTCCGTCATTCCATAAATGTTGATGTGATCAGAACAGATTGCTTCTCTGCGTTGGGCCTAAGCCCCTCCTCCTCACCACAAACTACTGCAGCCAGTTTTGCTGAAGTTCAAACCTGCCTTTCACACGCACTAAATATAGACAGAAAAATCCGCCACCACAGTCAGTTTTCAGGTTTGGTCTATCACATTGCATGCACTAAATAATATTTGCATTGACTCCTCCCATTAATTTTGCGCGCTCTGGCAGAAACGCCCATCTTTCATATTCATCAGTGCAAACACACTAAGTGGGTTGTGCGAGCTATTTTGCCCATTTGAGGGACGCAGACTTTGGTGCGCCCTGTTAGTAGATCAGCTTCAACGGGTTTTTACGTGTGCAGTCAAATTTGCACACGTTTTTACACGCGCAAACCTTTAGTAAATCAGGCCCTTAGTGTCATTACTGCAAATAATGTAGCTTTAATTAGAGACTGAACACATGTCCACTGCAGTGATGTCATGCATGAAAGGGTTAAAGACTGTCATTAGAGTGGTCATAGAAAACCACATCTCCTAACTCTTATCATTGTTAGAAACCTCAGTCCAGACCAGACCAGAGCCACCTTCAGCTCAGAGTCTTCTCCTCTGTGGACGGTCATACATTCTAGGTGGAACTTACCTGTCTAATTTTGTACGATGAAAAATTGGAAGGCCGCTGTTTCCTGACGCTAAGCAGGCTGTTGTTAGGAAGAGCCATTAAAATGGGTAAGAGCGTTTGAATGCACAGCAAAGGCTGGCGCCGAACCGGACTAATGCCTGGAGGGTCGGAGGAGCTGCTCCATTAGCAGCCTCGTACATCAGCGGATGAGTCGGATAAAGGAAGGCAGCCACAGGCCACAGGCAGGAAGTGAACGGACTGAAGAGAACTGAAGGCACTGGAGACAGATGGGGTGCACTGTTCCACATGACTTTCATGAACTAAAAAGTGAACATTCTGCACTGGGTTTGCATTCAAATGACATGATTGCAGGTGTTAGCGTTGAGGTAACAAGTAGACGAATCAACAACAAGTACAGTGACAAAGGGATGTTTAGTAAAGGGAACGTTTAGGGTTGGATGGTATTTTATTTTTTTTATTTGGGTTAACCACCTGTTGGTCTTTAGAAGATACAAACTGCAACATGTGCTTACACTGCAAAAATCCAAATCTAACCAAGTGTATTTTTCTCATTTCTAGTCCAAATATGTCATCACACTTAAAATCAGACAGAATCACCTAAGCAGAGGTGTCAAACATGAGGCCCGGGGGACAAAACCAGCCCGCCAAAGGTTCCAACCCGGCCCACAGGATGAATTTACAAAGTGCAGAAGATATTAACAGTCAAGGGTGTCGAACTCAAAAACAACCTAGAAATTAAAGCTGCAAGCAGCATTGGGCGGGACCTCGCACCGGGGCGATCCGCCTCCCCCCGCGATCCGCCACCCGTGACTGTCGACGCCTCAGCTCCACTCACACCTCTCCGTCCCCATACCAGTTCCCACCCTTTAGTGTCCGTCCTCCTTACATCTGTACAGAACACCAGCGACCCTCTGCTGAAACCACCATCACCTTTAAAATGAGACTTTTAATTTGGAAACCCTACTGTGTGCATGTGCATTTGGTTTGTATGTGAGAGAAAGAATCAGTTTGAAAAATGAATTGAAATTGTATGAATAACTGAGCATTAAAATGATGATTTACCACATTTAAGGCTTTTATTTTGGAAAAACCCTATTGTGTGAGCATGTGTGTCTGTGAGAAAGAGTACTTTTGAATAAAGAAACATTGTACAAACAGTTGTGCATTGGTCATAAAAATGAAAAGAAGTTATGTAATAGACATTTTGTATTATTCTTAATTGGGGTTTTATTTTGAAAAAATGTACTCCATGTACTTTTGAATGTGTGCAAAATTTCCAATATCCACAATACAATGTAGTAAAACCTGTTTTAAAATTAAAATTGAAAAAAAAAAAAAAAATCTGGATTGCCTGGGATTTGAACCTGGGTCCTCTTGGTCCATAGGCAGCTACATGAACCACTGCACTGCAGACAGACACATACAGCTGTGCACCAGGAAGAGTTTTATAGAGACTTTGTCATTGTGAAATGTGAAACTAAACATACTCTTCAAAAAATCGCCATAATTCCATAACCGTAGGTCGTATCTGAAAAATTCTTTCACTTTTGGATTCTGCAGACTTGTGGGAATTTAATGAGGTATAACTTTTGTATCAAATGTGTAAAATGAATAAGCAGTAATTGCAGAAACGTAGAGTAACTTTCAAAGGCAGATTGCCAACTTCCTGTTGGAGTTAGCTCATGAGTGTCAGTGTATGATTTGTCGGCTCAATCAGACCAACATTTTGGCATTTGTTTCATGTCTCTGTGACATTCCTACTGGCCGCTAGGGCAGATTTTGTGTGTTTTTTAGTACATAGGTGGTGCTACAGAGTCCATTTTGGCACCCAAGGGGTTAATTTTGATATTGTATGAAAGTGTTCACCAGCCATGACATACATGGCAAATTTGGTGAGTTTTGGAGCATGTTAAGGGGGTCAAATGGCAGTCTAAAGTAGAAAAAGTATGAAAATAAACAAATTGCTATAAATCAATAACCGTATATCCTATCTCAAAATTTTTTGCATGTGAGCGTTGTTCAGAGTCCCGTGAACGCGTAGATATGTCACATGTGGGGAAAAACTCCAAAGTGAAAAATTAGTCCCAAACCTCGCAACTTTGCGGGCTTCTAAAAAAAAAACTAAGACAGTTATGGAAAAAGTGTGACGTAACTTTTTTGAGGAGGGTTCACTCTATCTTTTGGCACTATTTAGAAGTCAATACAACAAACGGTGTAATCGGAGTTAGTTTTAAAAATTTTATTTTGAAAGGCATATTGCGAACTTCCTGTTAGAGATAGCTCATAGGTGTCAGTGCGTGATTTGTTGGGCTCAATTAAACGAAGGTTTTGGCATTGGTTTCGTGTGTCTACGACATTCCTACTGGAAGTTTGCAATTTGAACATTTTACTTTGAAAGGCAAATTCTGAACTTCCTGTCGGAGTTAGGTCATGAGTGTCAGTGCGTGATTTGTCGGGCTCGATGAGACGAAAACTTTGGCATTGGTTTCATGTTTCTACGACATTCCTACTGGCCGCTAGGGCCGTTTTTGTGTATCTAGAGGGCGCTAGAGAGCTCATTTGGCACCTATGGGGTTAATTTTTACATTTTATCAAATTTTTCGCCAGACCTGACGTGTGCCAAATTTGGTGAGTTTTTGAGCATGTTTAGGGGGTCAAAATCCAGGTCAAAGTGGTGTGTGAATAATAATATAACGAACGAATAACAATAGGGCCTTTCGGCTCGGTCCCTAATAATGACTCCAAATTTTCTTCTTGGTTTAATGTGGAAAAAAATAATATGACGTTATGCCTATAAATAACAGCAACACCAATTTTTTTCTCTTTTATTTATTGCAAGGAACATTAAATTCTGATATCCTTAATAATAAAACGTCAGTAACTTAAATATGAACAACCTGGAATGTCAAAAGAAAAATACACTGTAAAACAAACCAAAAACAAAAAAATATATATTAAAAAACAGTATTATTCCAGCAGCTGGAGCACCAAAAAAATACTGTTAAATAACGGAAAAATAACCATCTCATAAAAATACAGTAATTTTCCATAATTAAAATACAGTTTTTTGCCCTAACTTTACATGAGATTTTGTATATTTTTTTTAACTTTATAATATTTAATAAAGAATATTTACATGTATTAAAACAATCCAATTCCCTATAAATATATATATAAATAATTTTCAATGAGACTCAGTTGTCCAATCCACTGATAAAAACTGTATTTGGACAGTTTATCAGTGCTTATACATGTTATACATTCACAAAATACATTTATTCAACATTTTGTTGTGAAACCTCCTGTAATTACACAAGATATTTGTCAATTAACAAACAAGTCTGGTTCAACTGACAGAACTAATACTTCTGTACCGTTAATTGTCAGTAATTTTATCTCTCTCTCTCTTTTTTCTTTTTTTTTTTACAGTATTAAACTTTAAATTAACAGTTTAATCTCATAAACAGAAAAGAAATATTTGTAAAATTACGATACATTGCAAATGTATTTTAACTGTATTTTTCTGTCAAAACAGAAAAAAATTCTTTTAAAAAAAGGAAATTTTATGGTTATTCACAGTTACAGTTTTTTTTCGTGTTATTTTCCATTTGACATGTAAAATCACAGTCTGTTTTTATCATTTCATTGATATTTTCCTGTATCTTTAAAATATAGGAAAAATCTGTTAAATAAACAGTGAAAATTCCTTTAAATTACAGATTTTTTCTACAGTGTATGTGTAATTTTAACAATATTCTGCCTGTTTCGTGCCTTGGTAGATCTGATCTGTAATGCACATGTACACATCATCAACTGAGGTACAATATCGATAAAAATTTTCTTCTTATTTCTTCGTATTTTTCTCCAGAAATTGCAGTTTTTTTCAGGTTATTCACATCATTTTTGTTTGAATAGTTTGTAAAATGTAAGTGTTTTCATAATTTAATGTTATTAAATTTGGAGTTGTCATTATTTATAGGTTATTCTGTTATTATTTGACTGGTTGGGTCCGCTGCAGATCAAACTGAACTGAATGTGGAACCTGAAAGAACAGGAGTTTGACAGCCCTGTCATATAGGACGCAGGACAAGACAGAAAAATATCTGTTGAAATGGAACAAATACCTGGAATCTTTGGATCTCAAAGACTAAAGGTTAAGAAGATTCACACTGAATGTATGTAGATGTGTGTGTATATTCTGATTAGACACCTCTGTGTAGATATTGATGGTGTATGTAAATATTACATACATGGATACTCAAAGTTGATGTGTGTGGGATTAAAAGCCACTATATTGATATTAAGACCCCTTCTGGTTATGGGGTGGGTAATGTACTAGTGCTCTAATGATAGTATTTGATGTGTGACAATGTGATATGTTTGGAAAAAAGTAAGAGAAAATGCAAGTCATAAAAAAAAACAAAAAACACTTTTTGTAAGAGTGTTGGTTCAATTCCCTGTTACTTTCCTGTCATTATATCGTGCAGTGAGCATGAGCAATAAGAGGGGTTATCTGACTCACTGAACTACCAGCCATAATGAACACAAGCAGTAGATTTACTCAAACAAAATGATAATAAAATAAAAGTTAATGTGCAATAATAATATACACTGCCCGGCCTAAAAACACAACTATCCCCACACACCCCCCTTTGGACTTCTGTTAGCTTTGATTACAAGTCGTAATGTTCATTTCCATCTGTAGTTATGTTCATTTTTCAACATGACCGCAGAAAAGTCTCAAAGATCCTCGTTGGGGTTCAGGTCTGGACTCTGTGGTGTCCAATCGATCTGTGAGAATGATGTGTGACTTCCTGAACAAATCTTCAACATTTGATCCTGATGAGTCCTGGTTGGTCACCTTGGAAAGTGTCTGTCGTCAGGGTCCTTCAGTTTATTCAGGTTCATCTGACCTCATTTAATTGGACATAACGTTACTGAACCTAGACCTGGACCACCCAACCAACCCCAGACCATAACACTGCCCCCAAAGGCTTGGACTGTAGGTGCTAGGCATGATGGGTAATGGTGTTGTGCAAGTTACTCCCAACTGGGGCGCCGCTAGCAGCTGTGGGCCCCTGAGAGCTAAACCTTGTGGGCTCGTGCTACAAGAAAGTACACTGTAAAAACTGTTAATTTAACGTTTAATACTGTTAAAAAATGTAATAGAATGAGATAAAATTGCTGACAATTAACTGTAACAGAAGTATTTGTTCTGTCAGTTGAACCAGACTTGTTTGTTAATTGACAAATATCTTGTGTAATTACAGGAGGTTTCACAAAAAAAAATGTTGAATAAATGTATTTTTGTGAATGTATAACATGTATAAGCACTGATAAAACTGTCCAAATACAGTTTTTATCAGTGGATTGGACAACTGAGTCTCATTGAAAATTATTTACATATATATACATATATATATATATATATATATATATATATATATATATATATATATATATATATATATATATATATATATATATATATATGTAGGGAATTGGATTGTTTTAATACATGTAAATATTCTTTATTAAACATTAAAAAGCCAAAAAAATATGCACAGTCTCATGTAAAGTTAGGCCAAAACACTGTATTTTAATGATGGAAAATTACCGTATTTTTATGAGATGGTTATTTTCTGTTATTTAACAGTATTTTTTCGGCAACCCTGCTGCCAGAATATTAACCGTTTTTACGAGTTTTTTTTTTTTTTTTTTTTTTACAGCGTGGGTTAGCTTCAGATCTCAGCGTTTCTCAAACACAGGCTGTTGCATCTGTAACACGGATCATTTTGGAACTTTATTTATTTTTGCAGTCGTTCTGGGAACTGATCTCTCAAAAGATTAAAGAACTCCGATTTGATATTTATCGATAAATATATCACAAACACGCCAAAACATGCACAATAAGGTCGGAAACAACTCCAGCAGCTGTATCATGCACAGATTTATTAGCTGTTTTCATCTAAGCCCAGAAGAATTTCACAGGAGTGGAAGCCTACTTTCAAACCAGAAAAATGAAAACACTGTTTGCTTTTGAGAGGGTTTAATTATTACTAATCTTTGATGTGTGCAGCAGAAAACACTCCATCTGGGGTCATTTTCAGTGTGCTTTGATGTTAAATGAGTCATAAGGATCTCAGAAATTCAGAGCAAAGCAAAAATAATGTTTAGTTTTCAGACAGAAACATCAGAGATTCTTTTTTCACATGATATTCAAACAGTGAACTTCTAAATCAGAGCCTCTGCGGAGGACAGTATCAATATCTGGAGGTTGTCAAAAAGAAATGTTCAAGAACTGAATAATATTGTCTTAAATCTGAGATACAGACTGAATTTTAAGGGTAGTTTCTGGTCGTAAAACATTCATTAGGATGTAGTCGGACAATTGGAGCTGTTTTCCACATGTTATATAACTGGTCAGTACTTATAATCACGGAAAAAAATATTAGACCGCCGCTTGTATTTCTTCAGTTTCTTGTTCATTTAATCCCTGATCCAACTACGTTCCATTTATTTGGACAAATATAATGAAAACAACAAAAACCGCTCATAGTAGTTGAATTTCACAGCTGATATCTACCCACTGAACAGGTTTTCTGGATAAAAACCAAAAGCACTTCAGTTTCTTCCATCAGTATCTGTGTCACTGATGACCGTTATGATCTTATCTTATCTCATCTTATCTTATCGTACTTTACCTTACCTCATCTCACCTTATCTTACCTTACCTTATCTTATCTTACCTTACCTTATCTCATCTCACCTTACCTCATCTTATCTTATCGTACCTTACCTTACCTTATCTTATACCTTACCTCATCCATCTTACCTTGACCTTATCTCCATAGTTAACAGTGACTTTTCTTGCTGATAGAACTGTCAGCCTGGGCTTTGTTTTCTGGGTTCAACAGTGAACTCTGCCGTTTGTTCGCCCTTCAGCGCAAATAAAGAGCGAACGATGGGTCGGCGAACGCAGAGGCTTAATGAACCCAAATTCCGTTTCTGCGCTCGTTTTGTTCGTTAAGCCATCATTCACTCCTATTTGCGTTGAAGGGTGTGCTAAACAGGTGCGTTCACTATTGAACCCAGAAGAACCCTCTGCTCCAGCTGGTTCCACTCATCTGATCTGACAGCACTATGGTTAGAAGGAAGAAGTATTATGGGATATCTGTGAGCCCGGATCTGTGACCTCCTCCTTACCCTCACCTGTCTGGATGGACCTCCTCACCTTCATCTGACTATAGATGGACCCCCTCAGCTGTCTGCACCCCCCCCCCCACACACACACACACACACTCTGAACTGAACTGAATTATTTACACACATATATGTTGTGTCTAAGGATGAGCCCAGTTCTTCTGCACTGGGTGACTTTATGAACAGAACTCTGAACGGTCACTGTTGGTCGTAAACCACGGCAACAACAGGATAAACAGATTGTATAGAAAAACTGAACGCTGTTCCGTTCCTCTCATCCACGCGCTCATATCTGATTAGGCGCACACACAGACACACACACACACACACACACCTGCTAGTGTGTGTGTTACCAGTTCACTGGCTCCACCCCCATACGGTTCTCATTCATTCATTATTCATATAGCTCTCAAAGCCACACACACTTTGTCCTGAACTAATCTATATTTACCTCCACCAAGGAGGTTCTGTTTTTGCCGGCGGTGGTCTGTCTGTCTGTCTGTCTGTCTGTCTGTGTCTGTCTGTCTGTCTGTGTCTGTCTGTCTGTCTGTCTGTCTGTCTGTGTCTGTCTATCTGTCTGTCTGTCTGTCTGTCTGTCTGTCTGTCTGTGTCTGTCTGTCTGTGTCTGTCTGTCTGTCTGTGTCTGTCTGTCTGTGTCTGTCTGTCTGTGTCTGTCTGTCTGTCTGTCTGTCTGTCTGTCTGTCTGTCTGTCTGTGTCTGTCTGTCTGTCTGTCTGTCTGTCTGTCTGTGTCTGTCTGTCTGTGTCTATCTGTCTGTCTGTCTGTCTGTCTGTGTCTGTCTGTCTGTGTCTATCTGTCTGTCTGTCTGTCTGTCTGTGTCTGTCTGTCTGTCTGTCTGTCTGTGTCTGTCTGTCTGTCTGTCTGTCCATGTGCAAGATAACTCAAAAAGTTATGGATGGATTTGGATGAAAACATCAGGAAATGTTGATACTGGCAAAAGGAACAAAGGATTAAATGTTGGTGGTGATGGGGGGGGGCACAGATCTGCCTTGGCGGGGGTCTGCGCCCTCTGAGTGCTTTTCTATTTATCCAAAAAATCCATAGAAAATAAAATTCAGTGAGCGGATCAGTTCTCACTCGGTAAATTTGTTTTTATCGGTGCAAAATGTCCATGGGAAAAATCTGATATCATCAAAGATCTTGTCAAACTTGTGTTAAAACATCTTCTTTTCAAATGTAAATAACATTTCAAAGGCAATACATGACAGAAACGAAGTGAAATGAATCTACAAGAATACATCCTCCTTCTAACGTGGACCTCTGAGGTCCACGTTAAAATCAGCCCTTTAACGAGGAACTGGGCGAGCGCTCACTTTTAATGAACTAGCCCAGAAAACGGGATAGCGTATTTTTGCAGTGCGTTGGGGTCAACAAACTAACAAATGAACGCATTTGCGTTGCGCTAGTTGTTAACGAACAAAGAGTGAGCCCAGAAACAGGATAGCGCAAAATGTGTTAAATAGACACATTTTGCGTTTCGCTGGGCTTAACAATTTAACAAACTAGTGCAGAAACGAGCCCCTGGTCATACGGTGTCTATGAATTTCAGATGTGTGCTCCACAGGTCATTCATCCTTTATATCACACATTTAGCAGAGATTCTGTTTAGTGGTTGACTTAAACATCCTGGCACACTCACCTGTTCAGCTCTGTCTGACCTCCACCTCTGTCCACACATGAAACAGGTTTGAGCTCGTATCTGCCACAGAGGAGTTTTAACTGTTCATGATGAAAGTGTCTGGATGAAAGAGAGTCAAGCAGCACACACTGTGGGAGAGTGTGTGTGTGTGTGTGTGTGTGATTTATATATATATATATATTATATATATATATATATATTATATATATATATATATATATATATATATATGTATATATATATATATTGTGTGTGTGTGTGTGTTGTGTGTGTGTGTAAAATAACTCATATACAGCCCTCTAGAGCATCATAGACTGTAACCTATGCTTCTATGTGTTACTACATAGTGAAAGTAACAAATACGCTTCAGAGGTTTTTCCTTTAGTGAAACTTTTACAGTTCACCATCCATTTTAAACCGAGGGAATCTGTGGGTAAAAGGCTTTAATGAAGTGTTTCTCAACAGGGGTTACAGGGGGCGTTGGGACACAGTGGGGGGGCGTTTGGAATGAGACAGCTGAGAGAGGGACGGACTGAAATGGGGGGGTGTTAGCCTGTATTTCTGTCCATCCGTGACGCAGTAGTTTTGATATTTTTATTTAAAAATATTGTAAATGTAATGTTTCCCTTTGAGTCTGTTTCAGATGGCATTTCGACCTTTACAGTTATGTGGAATATTTGTCTGAAACTGGGTCTGGTCCAAAAGTTATGAATCATAAAGTAGAGGGCGGTCCATTTGGGATGCCTTTGACCCCGCCCAAAAATGAGTTCAGTAGAATTGTGAGCGGCTGATGTTCGCAGAATCCACTCTTTGTGTAAACACCACCCAGATAAGACTGCACCCTGATTTTTAGAAACCTCAGGAGACTGAAACATACGTCTTATTCCTGTTCCTGACACCTGTGGATTACAGGAGTGAATGATGTAATAGAATACAAAGTGGAGCTATGGATAATAGTTTTGTATTTCAGTATTAAAAAAGTGAAACATAATTGGCAGAATAGATGGAAAAACTCTTCCAGTTTGTAGTAAAACAACCCTTTTGGTCAAATGATGCAACATGTGGACTCATTACTGCACAGGTGTCCAACATGCGTCCTAGGGACCAAAACCGGCCCACCAACAGTTCTTGCACTTTGCAGGTTAGGGCATCAAACTCAAAAATAATATCATAATAATATATAAATAATGACAACACCATTTTTTTCCCTTTGATTTAGTGCAAAAAACATTAACTTATGAAAATGTTGACATGAACAAACTCTCCTTTAACAATAAAATGTGAAGAACCTGAAATGTCTGAAGTAAATTCAGTGCAATTTTAACAATATTCTGCCTGTTATTAAATGTTTGTGCCGTTGTAGATCTGATCTGTTATGCATATGTAGAAACGATAAGTGGAGCAGAATATTGACCAACTGTCGTATATTTCTGAACAAAATGTGGTGTTTTTCAGGTTCTTCACATCCTTTTTGTTTGGATAGTTTGTAATGTAAATGTTTGGCATCACTGAATGTTATTTTTTTGTGCTAAAAACAATTTGGAGTTGTCATGATTTGATTGGTTCATGTTATTATTTGACCCACTTCAGATTCTGAATTCTGAATGTGCCGCCCCCCCCCCCCCCCCGAAAGAAAAATGAGTTGACAGCCTCGCATTACTGTGTGAATGAACATGAAAACCAGTCACTGAGCTCCATCACTACGACCGTCTGTGGACCTTCATCCTCCTCGTCATCCTCCTCTTCCTCTTCCTCTTCCTCTTCCTCCTCTTCCTCCTCTTCCTCCTCCTCTCCTCCTCCTCCTCCTCCTCCTCTTCTCTTCTCCTCCTCCTCCTCCTTCTTCCTCCACCTCCTCCTCCTCTTCCTCCTCCTCCTCCTCCTCTTCTTCCTCCTCCTCCTCCTCTTCCTCCTCCACCCTCCTCCTCCTCCTTCCTCCTCCTCTCCTCCTCTTCCTCCTCCTCCTCCTCCACCTCCTCCTCCTCTTCTTCCTCTTCCTCCTCTCCTCCCCCTCCTCCTCCTCTTCTTACATAATGACAGTATAACAGGAGGACATGTTTACCTGTTGATCTGACAGCAGCTGAATAACAACGACACAAATCCACTACGTCCTGCTGGCGTTTCATAATCCTAATTCTGCGGTAAACCAAACCACACAGATTTAAAGGTAGGAGCAGCGACTGAAACGTCAGATTAAATGAACACACTACGTTGGTAAACATCATAAGTGTCTGTGCAAACACCAGGTACAAACAGCAGTAATAAGGATAAGTGGGATAAGTGATCTGAACATAAATACAGGGATATGAGATCCAGATTCCACTGTGTTCCATGGAAACACCACATTCTAAATATGATCCACACTGGGATAAGCCTCATGACTGGAAGAATAATGAGTATGTGTACGTACACATGGAGAAGATGTGCTATAATACATACATTTAGCAATAATAATAATAATAATAATAATGATAACAATAATAATAATAATATAATAAGTAGTGCCACGTTTGAGGTAAATTGAAACAAAATTGATGTTTTTATAGACATTTGAAATTTTGTCCATTATAAGTAAATGGGAGAAGAAAAAAAAAAAAAAATCATTAAAAATGTGAACTTTGACCTGCTTTTCCCAAAATGTAATTACATCTTTTCTGGGTCATTGGCAATCTGTAAACACAATTTGGTCTGAATTCAACCAATAGTTTTTGCTGCTAGAGTGTAAACAAACAAACAAACAAACCGTACCTAAATAACACCCCTCCCCTCCCCTAATGACCATAACTGGACACTTGGTGCTGGACAGTAGTTCCAGTGTCCATTTGTCAGGACTGTCACCTCCAACGCCAGCCTCACACACTGCACTACTTAAACATTCTGCGCTCCACTTGTTGTTTACCAAAACTAAATGAATAAATGAGGTAACCCAGGAAACAACCTGATGCAACCCACCCGTCTGCTGCTGCTGCTGCTGTGGAACATGCTGAGCCAGCCTCCACTCTGCAAACAAACCCACATGAAGCAGTTCAGGCCCACTGGTAGAAGCTCAGTTCACTCTAAATGACACCTTTAACTCTGCAGCAGCCCCCAGTGGCAGACGCACATCGCATTTTTCTGACTTTTTGAAGCTTCACTAAAGTTATTAGGCGTGTGAAGATCGGACAAAACTGGTTGGGTCAGGTTTCATTAAGACCAGGTTCTTATTCATTGGTTTTTATGTTTTTTTGATCTAATAGTCCTCATAAAATGCAATTTCAGCTCATTAGTCCAGGGACGAGCATGTGGAATGTCCCAATTAAGAGTGGTTTAACGAGTATCTAATCAGACGTTTTCACAAATCTGTTCCACTGCAGACGACGTCTGACATTTATGTCTGCGGGTTCACTCCCATATTTACACTGATGAGAGCGGAACACACACACACACACACACACACCCACACAGCACACACAGGAACACACACACACAAACACACACACACACATTCATCCAGGGACAGAACCCTCAGCTGCTCCTGTACATGTACAACCCTGACACACTGAACAAACCGAAATATGTGTTTGAAACGATCATATATATATATATATATATATATATATATTATATATATATATATATATATATATATATATGTGTGTGTGTGTGTGTGTGTGTATATATATATATATATATATATATATATATCTATATATATATATATATATATTATATAATATATATATATATGTTATATATATATATATATATAATATATATGGGGACACTTATAATCAGTCCACACTATGAGCATTAGTTAAGCATTAACAAATACTGAATTCATCATTCATCATTTATAAAGCATATTTCTGATGTAATATAATTGTACAGTTCATCAGTGAATGCATTTCTTTTGCTTTCGTTTCCCTTCGGCTGCTCGTACCGTAGGGGTATTTGACCAGCGGCGCTGCCCTGGCTCAGCCTCACTGTGCTGTGGTTCTTTTCTGTGAAGGCAGTCAGAACCCTTCTGCTGAACAGAAGTGCTTTAAACAGCAGTCTCACCTCCACCTCGGCCCTTTACACATCAGACCTGCCACAAGACAAATTACATTTAATGATAGGTTACATGAGATGGGAAAGAAAGGGTTATATAAAAAAAAAGGGAAGGGAATGAAGGTGGGTGAACGGGTAGAAAAAGGAAAAATGTCACCAGTAACTCTGAAGGTAAACAGATACAATGACTGAGGCGCTGCAGTCACAAAGGCAGCAGAGTTTTTACCCAAACGTCTGTCTGTTAGAGCTGCTGTCAAAGTGGAACCAATCTAATATGGAAGGAGTTTTTTCTAGTGACGTGAGATACACATGCAGAGGACAGAAGTAATAGAGTACAAGTACTGAAGCAGATGTTTTAGGTATCTGTACAAGGGATGTAACGATATGGAAATTTCATATCACGGTTACTATCACCAAATTATCATGATTATCATTATTATTGTGATATTATTCCCCCACCAGGAGGTATTGTGATCACTTTGCTTTGTGTGTGTGTGTGTTTGTTTGTTTGTTTGTTTGTGTTTGTTTGTGTTTGTTTTGTTTGTTTGTTTGTTTGTTCTCATCTTTAGTGTAAAACTCTTCCACCCATCTTTCCCAGATCTTCCCCACAGATAGGCCTAGGCCCTGGGACCAACCCAGTCCATTTTGGTCCCAGTAGGACAAAGTTCAAGGTCACAGCAAGGTCACAACATCTACAGTTTTCCATCTGTCATCACTGAGACATTTTCCAAAATTCCAAACGACTCTGATTAGCCTCCAATTGGATCCACCTGTAGGTTAGAACATGTCTTGTATCTGGAACTAAATTGTCCACATCCACTGTGGAATGTGGACTCTGTGGACATTTCCACTGAACATTGAAAATCCCATTTCCCCACATTTAAAATTAGAACTCAACTAATATTGATGTGAATTGAATCTAATTGGACAGACACATGACTGGGACCAGATTCAACTGTTTCTGTGTATGGAACAACCTGGAAACTGTGGAATTTACACAGAAAGAGTTGATCCACACATGCACCCGTTCAGGGTGAAGGAGGAGGTTTGTGTTCTCTGAACACATGTTGAAATTGTGCTCAAAATGTTCAGCTAGAAAAGCACTCAGAGAGCGCAGACCTCCACCAAGACAGATACCCCCCCACACACACACACCCCCGACCACCACCAAAATGTAATCATTTGTTCCTTGTGCCAGTATCAACATTTCCTGAAATTTTTAGGTAAAAAGTACTTATACCCACACTGAAATAATTTAAACAAGTTGTATTTTAAAAAACAAAACAAACAATAATAAAATAATTGGTACAATGTCCCTTCTGTTGCAGAAACATTTAAATATTAACCCTTAGTGGTCTGAGCCTATGTTGTCCGTTTTTCAGTCCTTTTGATTTTGCCTTTATATACTATATAAACAAATGTTTACTATACCCATGTTTGGGATCTGTTTTTTTTTTTTTAGCAAAACTTCATCTATGTCATTTATGATTTTTCACTTTAACCTACTATAAAAACATAAAAGGCCAGAAAACACACAAAAAAATATAAAATCCGATTTGAAAAATGTATAATTTATTGCATAAATAACACGCAGATGCTTAATGAACCTTTTCAAAGACTTTAAAAGTGAATATTGGTTCCAAATATTAGGTATAGGAAATAAAATTGTAATAAATTAAAACTATGCTCAGATATTTGACATAAAAGCAGATCTTTACATAGGCGTTTTTCCCCTAAAACTGTGGTAATCAAACACAGTTATCATGAGAATTAGAATTTAAACAGTAATACTAACCGTCTGTGATTTTACTGCGGTTTATCGTTTTATCTGTAATCGTTACATCCCTAGTCTGTACTTTATATGAGTATTTATTTTTCTGTCAGCTTTTTACTTTTACTCCCTACATTTTTGCATAAATATCTGTACTTTATACTCCGTACATTCTCAGAATAGGCTCATTACTTTTTCAAACTAAACAGATGTGACAGTGCGTAAAATACGACGATTCTGAGAGTGTGGAAGAAGGACTTAGTGTCCACGTTTGACCTTTGGATGGAGGAACTGGTAAACATCTGGAAAGACTGAGGTGTTCTACTGATGACAGAGGCAGAGTGATCAGATATGGGACCATGTGATCAAATGTCTTCACTGAAGTGACTGATGTGAGTGACTGACCTGTTGTTTTCTGCATTACATATACTTTTCCTTCTTTTATTTGAGATACATTATTAATTTGTAGCGTAGTAATTTCCTGTTGTCAGGACTGTGTTGCTGTAAATTCGTTGATGTGTGTGTGTGTGTGTGTGTGTGTGTGTGTGTGTGTGTGTGTGTGTGTGGGTGGGTGTGTGTGTGGGTGGGTGTGTGGGTGGGTGAGGGGGGCTGTTTTATGTTGATGTTTTTTGTAAAAATGAAAAAACGAATTAATATACATTAAAACGTCGCTTCAGAGGGAAAATCAGTGAAGGAGAGAAGGAGCACAGGCTGTGAACAGGGTCAGTACCACAGTCCAGGACAGGACACACTTTTCCAAACTTTTCCACCTGTACCCACAAAGTACGGTGACCCGACCCCCAATTAAACCCACTGTCTACACACAAACTCACTTTTAAATCAATGTGATATCATGAATTGCATACGATAGGGTTAGGTTTAGGGTTAGGGTTAGTGATTAGCATGATTAGCAATTAGCGCATTGCACGCCATCAAATGGCGTTAAATAACACGTGAAAAGGACGAAAATGCTTTCGTATAGCATGCCAAATACAATAAACTGGTGTCACATATAATGTAATTTGATGAGATCAGTCTGTTTAAGGGCTTTATTTTTGGTTAAACACACATCCACCATAAATCTCTAGTATGTGCTGCTCAGTGCCGTCTGTGGTTGTACATAAACAGAAGTGAAACTCACCTCAAAATAAACAAACCAACTGTGGATTAACCACAGACCATCATTAAATGTCCTGACTATTATTTTCATCCATGAATCTTTTATTTTTTCTCTTCCTGGCCTGCATTTAGTTCAATTTTACCCGTGCCCATGAAAATTCTTATATATTGTGGCGAAGCTGGCAACACGAGAGAGGTAGGACGGATTTTCTCGTTCTTACTGTTTCTTTTTAATTACTCCTTCACAAACATGGGTTCTGCAAACATACAGTATTCCACGGCCGTATTAACGAGCTACAACAACTGTAGATAACACTCAAATCGTGGCAGAATCAGAAAAGCACATGTAGGAGACCGGTCGGCAGAGAAAACACACAGGCAGTCGGTAACATCTAACAAAAACTCCTGAACACTTCCCTAAACATGCAGTGTATTCTGGGTGTGTTCTGAAACTTTTATGATTTTGTCTGGTTAAATAGTATTGTGTCATTCATAACAAAAAAATGCAGTTTTACTTTTTACTTTTGTACTTTATTACAACATATAAGTTGTACTTTTTTACTTTGACTTAAGTGAAGGAGTTGAATCAGTACTTCTACTCTGACGAGACTATTTTTTCACACAAGTAGCTGTACTTCTACTTAAGTACAGTACAGAGTACTTTTACTGCCTCTGTAGACATACACACAGAACTAATGGATGAACTGATTAAAAAAGCAGAATAGAGTGAAAAGCAGTAGTAGTGTAGTTTACTAAAGAGCAAAAGAATGAGAAAACACAGAATGTGGAGTCAGAGCCTCCACCAGCGGGCCGTCTCTTCTCTTAGTGTCCTGTTAAATTTTCAAAGTAGCTGTGACTAAGACCACCTCTGTCCACCTGTCTGCACTGTTGACTTTATCGTCCTGTTAACGCACAGACAGAGCTGAAGGACCACAGCGCTGTGTGTCCCTTCCATACGGGACCACAACGATCCAGACCCTATAGAAGGTCAGATGGACGCACGGGGGTGGAGTTTCCATTAATACTATATGAACAGGTGGCTTTACCTTTGGGTCACTTCAGTCGTTGTTTTTTCCCTCCTCCACGTACGTGCCTCCATGTGTGTGTTTGTATTTTGTGTGTGTGTGTGGTGTGTGTGTGTGTGTGTGTGTGTGTTTCAAGGTAACCAGCCTTGTGCCTTAGTTTATGAGGTTTATTTGGAGGTTTATGTGGTGGCGCTGGGCCTGCATATATTCAGCAGGAAATGAGGTCATTATCGTCTCCCCTGACTGCACACACACACACACACACACACCACACACACCACACACACACTGGGTCTGGAGGCATGAGGGTGCATACTTAAACAATGACACCTCCAAACAAATGTCTGTAATTTATACAGATAATCATTAATCCCAAAACAAACAGCTCCCGCACACACATCCTGCATTATCTGTCTGTCACTTTCACACACACACACACTCACACACACAGTACATTTTGCACAATAGTTTCTTTATATACTACACTTTACATCCATAGCAGGTGTCTCTGTGTTGACAGTATAAATATTTTTTTAACGGTGTTACATACCTGTAGGGGATCGAACACTTAATAACCTTCAGCTTTAATCTGAGCTTTTATGAACATCTACATCAGGCCTGTCAAACTCATGTCAGTTCAGTTCCACATTCAGCCTAATCTGATCTAAAGTGGGCCGGACCAGTAAAATAATATAAATAATAGGATAAAACTGATAAATAATGTCAACTCCAGTGTTTTCTCTATGTTTTTGAGTGAAAAAAAAAAAATTCCTTAATGAAACTGTTTACATGTATGAACTGTACTTGAACAAATATGAACAACCTGAAAGTTCTTAAGAAAAATCAATGTAATTTTAACAGTATTAAGCCTTAGTTTATCATTTATACATGTGCATCACAACTTACAGATCACAGTGGATGTACAAATGCACAAAACATTGAATACAGGCAGAATATTGGTACAATTCCACACACTGGAGACATTTTTGTTCAGGTTATTCACATTTTTTGTTAAAGGCTAGTCTGTAAATGTAAACATTTGTGTAATTTTACTGTTTTTACACTAAAACAAAGGAGAAAAAATAGTTTTCATTAGTTATAGGCTATTATGGTAGCATTTTACTGGTCTGACCCACTGTAGATTGAACTGACCTAAATGATTTGAACATCCTTGATTGCTAATATCTTCAGTGCAATTTTTGCGTTTCACAAATTCATCCACGGACCGGACTGGAGCCTTTGGTGGCCTGGTTTTGGCCCCCGGGCCTCATGTTTGACACCTATGATCTACATGATCTGTAAATTAAACACAGGAAACATGATTTTTACTGAAAAAATACAAAACTAGAAAAACACTGTGCCAGTATCGACATTCCCTAAAAATTTCATCAAAATCCTTCCATAACATTTTGAGTTACCTCGCTAACAGTCAAATAAACAGACAGACAAACTAACAAACAGACAACCCCAATGAAAACATAACCTGACAGAGGTAATAAGGAAGATAATATGACATTTGATCAATGACAGTGGACGGACACACTTTGTTTATGTTCAGCTATTGAAATCTTCGAAGAAAAAGTGATATTTTCAGCAGTTTTAACTGTTTTGATATGAGAATGAGCATCTAAATTAAGTATAGAAAATCAATATAGGAAAATTCATGATATACAGTGAAAAATATAAAATACCGATGATAATATTAGAATAAGGAGCTGCCACAAAAGTAGCCCAGGGTCTTCTTAGGTTAAACTTTGCAATAAAAGTAACTGGATTACTGAATAACCTTCCTGATTTCCCCAGGCCTGGGCTCAGAACCTTCGTCAGCGGCGCTCCTGCTTCGCCCACTTGGCTTTTATTTCCGTCAGTCTGGAGCGCTGCTGGAAAACTCCAACAATGCGCTCTGTTGTGGAAGTGGCCTTTTCAACACAAGGCCTTTGTCGCCTCTGCTTTGGCCGGAATGTTCCAGCTGACTGGAATGGAGGGGAACGATAGGGGCAAAGACAGGGAGATACTGGTGATGGATGGATAGAAAGAAAGAAAGTAAAGGATCTGTGAAAGAACAAGGGTGGAAAGAAGGACAGACGGAGGCAGGATGGAGAGTGGGAACTGGCAACCACCAGCAAGGCAGTGCCAAGAAAATGGAAGTGTTCGGTCCAAGCCGACACTTCACCGACGCCGATTTAGTGATTAGTTCCTTTTCTGTGGTTAGAAGTGAGCTCATGTCTGACTGAAGAGGGGGTGGAGTTATTCGAAGGCCGAGAGACGAAGGGGAGACAAAGAGTAAATCCAGTCAGCACCTGCAGAAGACAGAGGTCAGCTGGTTCCTTCAGCGTTGTGCCTTTAAGACATAAAGCCCAGTATGACTTATGAATGACAGAGGTTAAAGAAGGATGGAGACGGAGCGCAGAAAGAAGGACTAAGATCGATCAGCGGGGTTGATGAACCTGCTGGACCATTAAACTGGTTGTCAAAGACGGGGGTTTGTGCCGGCCAAAGTTCCACGGCGTCAGTATTTACAGCAGGCCTCAGCCCGAAGCATTCCCATAAAACATCAGGGATCCGTTGTTGTCCAGGCAGACCTTTGACTGGAGCGGCACAGGTGATGGAGGAGGAGCACCAGAGTACAGGCGGCAAAAAGGGAGAAGTCTGGACACAACAGTCATGCAAACAGCGCTAATACAAGGTCTACATGGTACCGACTCGGCTCAGCTCGGCCTTTTTGCGTTTCCATTCCGAAAAGGACCTGGAATCTGGTACCCGGTACTAGTTTTTTGGTCTCACCTCTGCTGAGGTTCCAGGACTGGGGACCAGATACTAAAAGGTGACACTGTGTAACACTGCAGACCACTGATTGGTCAGACAGTCGTCTCTGTGACCCACCGTTTTTTAATAATTCAAGTTTTTATTAGAGTTTTCACTTGGTACATGACAATCATACAAAGTTACTTCATGTTAACAAAGAGGGCTTCAGTACATACATGAAAAGTATCAAAAACCACAAAACGTGGAAGTTCCCTAAAAGAAAAATAAAAGATAAAATAAAATAAAATAAAATAAAATGGACAAATAATAAATACTAGAGGGCAGTAGTTCGGCTGTCCTCCTGCTGACTGTCAGTCATAGTTCTGTCAGACCAGAGTGGGTCCAAACTGCTGCTGTGGTTCCATCCCTTTTGTTAAACTTATGAAGCAACATTCATATGAAGTCTGTATCATCATGTTGACCCATTCTTTAAATTTAATAATATAATAATAATAATAATATATTATTAATAATAAAATTTAAAGAATGTGACCCGCCCTTTAAAAAAACAGATGTGGAAGTTTCCAGTAAATCTGTCAGTAGGTGAATCCACATGATGACAGTCTGTAAACTACACCATGGTTTGTCCAGGAGGTTCAGATGGAAAATTCAGCAGGAGTCTGACCAGACAACAGGCAACCAGTGAGTTTATCAGCAACTGTGAGCAACAACACAGAAGTAATGTGCCGCATCGCTATGACGACCAGATACTGTAAAGTGGGTAGTATCCTGGAATGGAACGGTCTGGAATAGGACCTGGTACCAGAGCGGAGTTGAGTCGAGCTGAGTCGAGTCGGTTCCACATAGTGGAAACACGGCATAAGAGACTTAACAAACAACAAAAAAAAACTGTATTATGTCATAAAACTAGAAAAGCACTCGGAGAGCGCAGGCCTCTGCCAAGGCAGATCGGTGCCCCCCCGATCACCACCAAAATTTAATCATTTGTTCCTTGTGCCAGTATCAACATTTTCTGAAAATTTCATGAAAATCCGTTAAGTTTTTGAGTTATCTTGCACACAAACAGACAGACAAACAAAAGTGGATCGCACTCGTGCCTCACAGCAAGAAGGTCCTGGGTTCCATTCCAGGACCTTCTTGGACCATCCAAACACATGCACTAGTTGTTTAATCTAAATGGCCCGTAGGTGTGAATGTGACAGTGATTGTTTGTCTCTACATGTTCAGCCCTGCAATAACTGGAGACATGTCCAGGGTGACCCCTGCCTTCGCCCTAAGTAGCTGGGATAGGCTTCGCCCCGTGACCCTAGTGAGAATTAAGCAGGTTCAGAAAATGAATGAATGAATCGTGCAAAATGAAACGCGAGTTATATAAATTGAAAATGACTGACATTTTATCATGATTAATTGAAATTAATCCACAGCAACTCTGTGATTAATCTGATGAAAATTTAAATCGTTTAACAGCTAACTATTTAACTCTTTTTTCCTAATCTGTGTGTTACCCTGGTAAGGTTAGCTCTCCTCCCCATGTGATCAGCTCTACTGCCTCTAGAACCCACGGGTCAGTGCGTTAGTGTTGTAATACTCTACAAGTAATGTTCTAATGTTCGAAAATACGTGTTCCTTTCATCTTCCATGCGTTTTCTTGTATTCTTTATATTTACTTGGATTTTATGTTTTTCATTTAATTTTTTACTATTTATGGGTAAGACACCAATATGGTAACTCATTGACTTAGATTTTCTACATAATAAAATATTTGAAAGATTTCTCAAAAATAATAAAGTCTTATGTCCTCCAGTAACCCACTGTGGTTAAATGTTGAATTTCTGAGTATTTCTGAGTGAACTATAAAGTTTAAGCTGTTTTTCTCAGAGGCAGACCTGTTTTACAAGCACAGCTATGGGTGAAATCATTAATACCAATAGATTTGTATAAAATCTGTAAAAATACTAACATTTTACTGTCCATGTGAGGGTTTTTCTGGTTCTCCATCTAGATGCAGTTATTATAAAAACCAGACGGTCGAGGCATAAAGAGAGCAGAGGCAGAAAAACGCTGTTGACCTCTGAGTTCTGCAGGTGAGACGGTTAATGGAGGCCTTTTATGATCCATCCCTGATGGCCTTTTCAAGTATTCCATGTCCAAAAAAAACCTGTGGTCTGTGTGAGCGTGTGCAAAGATGTAAAACTGGTAATCAGAGACGAGCCATAAGTTTATGATCTGTGAAGTCAGCCGTCAGGATGTCGACCACAGGAGTCAAACTCATGTTAGTTCAGTTCCACATTCAGCCTAATATGAAATAAACTGGGCCGGACCAGTCTAATAATAGGATAAGAACTGAGAAATAAGATCAGCTCCAGAATTTTCTCCATATTTTTGAGTGAAAAAAGTAAAATTACTTAATGAAAATCTTTACATCTATGAACTATACTTGAACATAACATAAAAATATACGAACAGCCTGAAAATTCTTACATAAATAAGTGCAGTTTTAACAATATTGCACCATAATTTATCATTTATACATGTGCATCACAACTTACTGATCACAGTGGATCTACAAACACAAAACATTTAATAACAGACAGAATATTGGTCAAATTCCGCATACCTCTCACTGTTAAAAAAAAACCTGTATTTAACAGAATTTTCACTGTTTATTTGACAGATTTTTCCTGTCTTTTTAAGATGCAGGAAAATATCAATGAAATGACAAAACAGACTGTGATTTTACATGTCAAATCGAATAACATGAAAAATTGTAACTGTGAATAACCATAAAATTAAAATTTTTAAAGATTTTTTTTTTTTTCACAAAAAAACCATTAAAATACATTTGCAAAGCATTGTAATTTCACAAATATTTATTTTCTATTTATGAGATTAAACTGTTAATTTAAAGTTTAATACTGTAAAAAAAAAAATTTTAAAAAGACATAAAATTACTGACAATTAACTGTAAAAAGTATTTGTTCTGTCAGTTTAACCAGACTTGTTTGTTAATTGACAAATATCTTGTATAATTACAGGAGGTTTCACAACAAAAATGTTGAATAAATGTATTTTTGTGAATGTATAACATGTATAAGCACTGATAAACTGTCCAAATACAGTTTTTATCAGTGGATTGGACAACTGAGTCTCATTGAAAATTTTATGTGTGTGTGTATATATATATATATCATACATACATACATATATTATATATATATAATATATATATATCTATATATATATATATATATATATATATATATATATATGTATATATCTATATATACACACCACACATATTATATATATATATATTATATCTATATATATATATATTATATATATATATATATATATATATTATATATATATGTGTGTGTGTATATACAGGGTGGGGAAGCAAAATTTACAATATTTTGAGGCAGGGATTGAAAGACAGTGTATGACCAGTTAGTTTGTTGAAGTCATGAGAATTTATTTGCCACAAGAACATTTCCATAATAAAATGTTTTTATTCTATGTGTCCTCCTTCTCTCAAACT
>NC_043961.1:61123605-61161105 GCF_902148855.1 Sphaeramia orbicularis
AGACCCAGACAACATCCAAACTCCACAGAACAGCTCTGGGACTGGACCCTGGACCTTCTGCTGTGATGCAACATTGGCCGCCCATCAGTTTTTCATATGAATTTCAAACCATTACATGAAGATCCCTATTTGCGTGTGTGTGTGTGTGTGTGTGTGTGTGTCTCCCCCCCGTCTCAGTTATTTTTTCTTCCGTCACTCCAAAAATGTTCACACGAGGGTGAAACATGCGTTCTCTGCATCTTGTTTCAACGTTTCAGTGTCTCCTGCTTGTGACAATAACCACTTCCATGTGTGGTTAATTCCACATGCTCCTCCTTTTCAGACGTGGTAAATATAGACGTAGTTTCTATCAGTAAAATTGCTTTGGGGTTTGATAAATCTCTTTGCGTGTGCTAAATTATTTACGTTTTCTCCTCCCAGCACACGCACAACTGTGTGTAAATGCCCCATATTTCATATTCACTGTGTCAAACAACTAACTGGATGCAGATGCACTATTTTACACCTCTGGAAGACACAACCCTTAGTGTCACTGTTACTAAATCAGTTTGGACATTACTTTGCGTGTGCAGTGAGTTTGGACATGTTTTTATACACGTAAACCTTTAGTAGATCCGGCCCTATTTGTATTTTTTTTAAACAGATTTTTCAACTACATTGAGAAACCATGAGGGTTTTTTTGGTGAAGATGTATTTATTTTGTAATTTCTATGAGACTGGCCATTCCAACATTTATTTCAATACAAAGTTGCTCCTTTTTTGGAGAATCCCTTATGGTCCGACTAAAGCAAAAGTTAAAAGGAAAAATGTGGGTCATTTAGCAACACTAGTCTGTCAAAATGTCTCTAAAATGTCCCATCAGAGAGATTTAGAACACTGTATTTTGAACATATATATATATATATATATATATATATATATATTATGTATATATATATATATATAGATACAGATATATAGATATATAGATATATATATATATATAAACGTTCTGTATTAAAAACAAAAGGGTTTCCAAAGGCCCCCCTCCTGATTTATTTATTTCTGGCCGTTGTATATTTACAACACTTACTTTTTAAATACTGATGATAGATGTTTTCGCAGTAGGTCTTTTTGTCTGTTTTTCGAGCCTCTCTTATGAAATTTACAGTTGATGTTTTTGACCCAGTGAAGTGTCTGCTACTATTTCTTTCTGTTTTCTTTCTGCACTGTTTGCAGTTGTGAACTACTTAAGTTGTAAATCAGGCAACTCACTAAACACTGACACTGCAAAGCTCCATCATGAAGTTAAAACAGGCCTGAGTGAGTCCAGCTGTGGAGGGGTGAATATATTTGGACTGAGTGACAGATTCAGGTGTGGATTACAGACGAATAATGTCCATGAATGTGTTCTCTATGACCTGATCACTAACACTCACAGATACATGCGTGCTTTAGGGATGGAAGATTATCAGATACGTGTCGATACGCCGACACGTGTACAATCCCAGTGCAGCGGTACAGAAGCTGTGAGTGAATGAAAAGTTTGGAATGATATCACGATGCATCGGTTATTGAATGTTTGTATCGATAAAATTCAATCTGTTCAATAGAATATATTTTTACTCTCATTTAAAAGTGTTACTATTTATTTGGGTAAAGTTTTTCTTTCCTTCAGACCCACATTAATGTGCGCTGCGGATTCGTGGATGTGTACACTGTACATGAACAGTCTGAGCTCCGCCCATGGACTGAGCATGTGCAAATGAGTACTGTACTGAGCATGTGCATGAGTACTGTACTGTGTGTATGTGAATGTGACAGACACAGAAGGAGGAGAACACATGTGGTTTATGAATGGGTACTATTACTAGATCAGCTGTACTGAGTACTGGAGTACACACCACAGATACTGTAGTACACACCACAGATACTGTAGTACACACCACAGATACTTCCTTAACAGTGGCGGCTGTTTGTCTTTCAGACAGGGGAAGCTCATTGTTGGCTTACACCAAAACAACAACAAAAAAAACCCAAAAAAGTCAGTTATTTAAACATAAATTCGTCCCTCCATTCCTTTTTAAGAAAATGCTCAGTAACCTTGTCGTACCAGTAGGCCTCTTTTCCAGGACTGGACCAGTGTCCTCTCTGCTCAGACGGCCTTGGCCCAGTGCATTGTGGGTGTCAGACTTCAGCCTTTTTAAACTACAGATGCTCCTTTCACTGCGACCGAGCCGACAGTTTGACTGATTTAACTATCTACAAAACCAGATTAAACTGAACAAGAAATGATTAAGTTATGGAACTGAAACAAGAAACAGTGAAATTATGTTAAATTGAAACAAGGAAGTCCAATGAGTGTGTTTTATTTACAGTGCAAGAAATGAACGAGTAATTTTGTAGTAGTTTCTGTGATTTCACAGCAGAATGTGTGACGTATTAAACTGAACTGTGTCAGTGAAGGAGCAGATCTGAAAACAGCTGTCAATCAAACCGGATTCAGCCTTTCGACTGATCCTCCAATCAGCACGTAGGATTCTGGCGTCCAGCCCGGCTGAGCTCCGCCCACAGCTCCATTCACCCCCAGAGACGTCCGGGGGCGGGACAACATTGTGGCATTTATCCAATTACCGTCCAGTTTTGAGGCAATGAAAAAAACTGTTCCACAGTCCCATTGAAGCCCAGAGACGGACACAGTCTGCAGACACATGCACTGAGCAGAGGTGGAGGAGAAACACAGACACGGGAACGGAGGAGAAGTGAACAACAGCCAGTCTGTTGATTTGTGATAAAGCTGATTTGAACCAACTCATTTGTGAGATGAACGTGTTCGAACACATTTGTAATCAATAAAATGTCAACACAACCGAACAGATTTAACCATTTAATTTTCGTAGTTTTAGGGGAAGCCGGGCTTCCACTGCAGTCTGAGAGACTCGCCGCTGTTCCTTAAACAGTGTCATACAGGTCCAACAGTACATCCCAGAATACCTTACACAGGTGTCTCTTAAAGTGACAGAACCTTTTTCTGTTTTACCTTCATGACAAATACATTTCATTACAAATGGATTTGGTGAGGGAGTAAGAAGTCGAGTGTTAGAAACAAACAGAGAAAAGACTTTGGAAACAAAGTCCGAACTTTTTCACCAGACTGAATGTGAGGCACGTGTTCTGAAACTGAACTAAAGACACTTTGGGAAAAGTCATGGTCTTATTTGATAAATAAATAATCAAGCTCATTGAATTGCACTGCATATACTTATTTATTTATTTATTTATTTTTACCAGAATGAATGTTTCAGTCAGAATGTACTTAATCGCTCTGTGTCGTGGTTTGGGTGTGAAGAGTATCACATCCCATCATGAGATGCCACACATGTATCTTTAATGTATCGGATCGGAGGTGCTGTGTCAACATGTGTATTGTATCAGCCTGAAATCTAAGATTCCCAACCCTAGTGTGCATATTAGTTAGTTGTTGCTGTTTTTCCCTTTTACTCAGTTGCCTAGAACAGGTTGTGTGTCCAGTTGTAGTCCGTGCTCAGACACCTGGCTGCTGCTGCAGATCGCTTGTTGCAGGATTTAAAAGTGTGACCTTGTGTTTCCAGGCGGCTGCATCTATCTAAACCCTCACCTTACACTCCCTGCGTTATTGGCTCAGACTCATCCAACCACCTCGCTGCTGTACGTCTTCTCTGTCATACAAAAAGGGGAAAAAATCCCATTACCATTTCTTTTTTGCCATATCTCTGTTTTCTGGATAATAACATCCACCCCATTGATTATGTATGCTGTTATCTCACCCCCTACGCTGTGATGAATGCAAGGCGTATGCATAGGGTTCGTTTTACCACAAAGAAACAAACAGCTTTGATGTAATCTTTTGGTGTTGACAACAGTGGAGGCCCAAAGACAGATAGGACTACTGTGCAGTACTTCCAACATGTGAGTGGACGGCTTTATAATCTGCTTTGGATCTTACTTTTATGCTTCAAAGCTTACACAGCGTTCACTTAAACACAACAGTAAAGCTGCAGACGGGAGTGTTCTGACCGACTTAAAGCACACACTCACTGCAGAGCAAACACATGCAGACGCTGATGTGGACATGAACCCCTTATCAGGCAAGTGACTCCATTTGGTCATTTCCAAATACATTAAGAGACAGTGACAGCAACAGTTACAGTCAGGGAACAATCTGAGGTCCAGTGTGGTCTACAGGGTCTGTATGGACTAATGTGGTCTACAGGGTCTGTATGGACTAATGTGGTCTACAGGGTCTGTATGGACTAATGTGGTCTACAGGTCTGTATGGACTAATGTGGTCTACGGGTCTGTAAGGACCAATGTGGTCTACAGGGTCTGTAAGGTCCACCTCTGAGGTCCAATGTGGTCTCCAGGGTCTGTAAGATCCAATGTGGTCTCCAGGGTCTGTAAGGAGTATGTGGTCTACAGGGTCTGTAAGGACTAATGTGGTCTACAGGGTCTGTAAGGACCAATGTGGTCTCCAGGGTCTGTAAGGTCCAATGTGGTCTCCAGGGTCTGTAAGGACTAATGTGGTCTACAGGGTCTGTAAGGACAATGTGGTCTCCAGGGTCTGTAAGGACCAATGGGTCTCCAGGGTCTGTAAGGTCCACCTCTGAGGTCCAATGTGGTCTCCACGGTCTGTAAGATCTAATGTGGTCTCCAGGTCTGTAAGGTCCAATGTGGTCTCCAGGGTCTGTAAGGTCCAATGTGGTCTCCAGGTCTGTAAGGTCCAATGTGGTCTCCAGGGTCTGTAAGGTCCACCTCTGAGGTCCAATGTGGTCTACAGAAATAAAAGTGTTGACAAAGCACTGGAAGTGGAATGAATTAATTATTAGTTTGTTAAAAGGGGGGAGTCTATTAATAAGTGGTTCCAACCTTTTTTACTCCTGACCCCATTTGAACATCACAAATTTCTGTCGACCTCAGACATTCAAAACAGAGACTTTTTTTTTTTGTAGTTAAAATTAACTTGTTTTTGATCCTGTAATAGTTTTCTATCCTCTGTTTCAAATCCAGGTTAATGTCAGAGGACATTTAGTCTGTATAATGTCTTATTGTGGACATTTAGTCTGTATAATGTCTATTATTGTGGACATTTAGTCTGTATAATGTCTTATATTGTGGACATTTAGTCTGTATAATGTCTGTTATTGTGGACATTTAGTCTGTATAATGTCTGTTATTGTGGACATTTAGTCTGTATAATGTCTCTTATTGTGGACATTTAGTCTGTATAAGTCTATTATTGTGGACAGAGGCAGTAAATCCAGGTGTAGATTACTGCACAAAGGCTCAGGATCTGTCCAGTCAGTCCAGCTGGGATTTACAAGGAGGACAATGAATACTGAACAAACAACAACTGAAACTATGAATTATGAAAGAGCTGCAGCATCTGAAACTGACCACAATGAACATCTGACCACAAACAGAACCACAGTGCTGCAGTTTCACAACCACAGTTTGACTGGTATGAACTGGGATTGTCTCTGTTAACTCAACACAGACTTTTTATCAGTAAATTTTGTTGTTTTTTGTTGTTTTGTTATCAATTACTATAAATTTCAGGCAACCCCATTTAAATTCCAGGCGACCCTGCGTAGGGTTCCACCCCTAGGTTGTAAAACCTGGTTCCAGTTCTGGATATGTAAACCAGAGATCTGACATGTGATCAGATAGCGTTGACAACACGCGAAAGGATGAAAATGCGTACATATAACACACCAAATGCCATAAGAACTGGTGTGACATACAACGCCACGTCATGAGATCATTCTGGTTACCTCCTCCAGGAGCAACTGTGATCACTTTGCTTTGTGTGTTTGTTTGTTTGTTTGTTTGTTTGTTGTTTGTTTGTTCTCATCTTTAGTGTCAAACTCTTCCACCCATCTTTCCAAAATCTTCCCCACAGATAGGCCTAGGCCCTGGGACCAACCCAGTCCATTTTGGTCCCAGTAGGACAAAGTTCAAGGTCACAGCAAGGTCACAACATCTACAATTTTCCATCTGTCATCATTGAGAAATTTTCAGAAATTCCAAACGACTCCGATTCTCCTCCAGTTGGATCCACCTGTAGCTTAGAACAATCTCTTGTATCTGGAACTAAATTGTCCACATCCACTGTGGAATGTGGACTCTGTGGACATTTACACTGAACATTGAAAATCCCATTTCCCACACATTTAAAATTAGAACTCAACTAATACTGATGTGAACTGAATCTAATTGGACGACACATGACTGGGACCAGATTCAACTGTTTCTGTGTATGGAACAACCTGGAAACTGTTGGATTTAAACAGAAATAGTTGATCCACACATGCACACCGTTCAGGGTGAAGGAGGAGGTTTGTGTTCTCTGAACACTTGTTTTATGTCTTGTATTTTTTTTTTTTTTTTTTTTTTGTCATTTACAGGTAAGGAACCATATATGGTAACCTCATTGACCTTGATTTTCTACATAACAATAAAAAAAAATGTCAAAAAAGTAATTAAGTCTAAATGATGTCCTCTAATAACACACAAAGGTGGAAATTTGAAATGTAAGAGTATTTCTGAGTGAACTGTAAAGGGTTAAACACACACATACCTGCTTACACACACACACACACACACAACACACCAACAGATGACCGACTACGGTGAGATTTATTTGTGGCGTTGCCGTCCAGAGGCCCCCCATTGAGGGTTGGCATGGCGATGCATCTCACGCTGTGACCTCATATCCTGTTTGTTGTTTTCCCTCCAGCAGGTGTTTAGTTCAGCGAGGACACTCTGCAAATCAGGAAGTTACTTTCACAAAGTCTTTGAAATCATCATCATCGCTACATGACTGCGCTTGGCACCGGGCCTGTTCATAATCTCATTACAGTCAAGGTTAAAAAGCACATTAAAAATAAGTCAAGTACGTGGAATCGTTTCAGTTCAACATGAGTTTTATAGTATTTTCAAGCATTTCAGACGTACATCTAACTAATATGTATGCACAGTAGTCATCTAAGCTATTACAGCACAGGTGGAGAAGCATCTTCTTGAGCCTGGCTGATGTTCTCTCTTTTTACATTTGTTTTCCTTCTACTTCAGGGCTGTCAAACATGCATCCCAGGGCCCAAATGCGTCCCCCCAAAGGTTCCAATCCGACCCCTGGGATGAATTTACAAAGTGTAAAAATTCCACAGTCCAGGCTGTGGAACTCATTTTAGGCTGTATTCACACCTACCACATTTGGTCCGTTTAAAACGGACCAAAGTTTGTTTCCCCAGAAAGTCCGGACTTTTTTTTAGGTGTGAATACAAACATGCGAACTCTAATTCGAACCAAACAAGCGGACCGAGACCACCAAGAAGAGGTGGTCTGGGTCCGCTTCCAAACGGACTCTGGGCCGGTTCACTTCTGCTGTGAATAGAACCGACCTCGAACCGAACCAAACCAAGGAATCTTGCGCCTTTTTGTGCTTGACGAGCCACCGTAGCCGCTGGAAGTAGCCGAGGTTTAGGGTGTTCAGAGCGAACAGCAGCAGACATGAGCTGTGGACAGACGTGGAGTAATGAGGAAATGGAATGTGCACTGACACTTGGTCAGATGTCCGTATTACGAAACTGGCTCCGACTGAGCTTTTCTTGAGTGTTAACATTATTTTCATAAATTTGTGTCTGTAAAAATACAATTTATATTCTGAAAATGCTAACTGTATGTAGGAGCACCACGTCTGTTTTCATCAACACCGGCCGTCTCTGATTGACCCCGCCCCCAACTTTTCTGTCCAATGCCAGCGCAGTTCGTCACATGCATGCTTCTGTTCACGCATTTTGGTCCACGAGCAAAAAGTGCAATGTGAATGCGATCCGACCCAAATGAAAAAAATAAAGTACGCATTTGATCCGAATCAAAGGACTTTTCAGGTGTGAATACAGCCTTAGTGTGGGTTCCACATCCAGACCAATCTGATCTACAGTCCAATAATAACAGCAGAAGAACCCACACAAAGAACCACTGCAGATTTACTACTGGGTTTGATGGAAAAAATATTACGTTATGTCTATAAATAATGACAACTTCATTTTTTCTTTGTTTTAGTGCAAAAAATCACATTAAATTATGAAATATTGACATTTCCAAACTCTCCTGTACCAATAAATGTGAATAACCTGAACAAATGTGACCAACCTGAAATGTCTGTATTAAATTCAGCCCAGTTTGAACTCTTTTCTGCCTGTTCCTCAGTGTTTAGTGTCTTTGTGGAAGATACTTCAGGGCAAAAATAGGGCTGACGAGCCACTGCAGGAGCCACAAAAACTGAAGTCAAGGTCGTCATTGAGACTGATGGACCAACAACAGCGTCTTTGTAGATCTGATCCATAATGCACATGTAGAAATGATAAGTGGAGGCAGAATATTGTTAAATTTGCACGGATTTTTCTTAACAAATTTCTGTTTTTTCAGGTTATTCATATCTATTTTGTTTGGATAGTTCATAAAAGTAAGTATTTTTGGTAACACTTTATAATCAGTACACACTATGAAGCATTAGTTAAGCATTAACAAATACTGAATTCATCATTTATAAAGCATGTTTATGACATGAATACTCATTAATGGTTATTATATGGTTTATAAGCACAGTTGTAAATGTTTTACTCATTAATAAGCTCATCTACAATGTGCTTAATGATTGTATTTTCATACTTTATAAATGGTGGATTCAGCATTTAAACATTTAGTATTCACACATGTACTAATGGCTAGTGAATATGTTAGTGTGTATTTTATATTAACTCACACATTTATTTTCCAATACATGTCCTATAAACAGTTCTTAATACAGGAATTCATTATTTCAAGTAGTTCTAAAGCACTAACTACTCATTAATTAAGTCTATGGTGTGAGCTCATCTAAAGTGTGCACTATCTATGACATAGAAAACATTTACAAATGAGATTTAAAGGTTGGAAATGCCTAAAGCAAGGCTGTCAAACTCATGTTAGTTCAGTTCCACATTCAGCTAAATTTGATCTGCAGTGGGCCCAACCAGGAAAATAAGAACAGAATAATATGAAATAATGTCAACTCCAAACTTTTCTCTGTTTTAGAGGAAAAAAAGTAAATTTACATTATGAACAGGTTTCATCTACAAACTATCCTTTCAAAAGATGTGAATAACATGAACAAACTGAAAATAAGAAGTGTAATTTGAACACTATTCTGCCTCAGTTTATCATTTCCTCATGTACATTAGAACTGACAGATCACAGTGGATCTACAAACACACAGAACATTTAATAACAGACAGAATATTGTTAAAATTGTACTTACTTCTCTTAAGACATTTCAGGTTATTAGCATTTTTTGCAAAATTGTACTTTGTTTTAGTGTAAATACATGAAAATATTTACATTTACAAAGAGAAACATTTGGAGTTATTATTTCTATGTTATTTTGACAGTATTTGACTGGTCTGACCCACTTGAGATTGAATTGTTCTGAATGTGGAACCTGAAATAAAAGGATTGTTCATATCTTAGTGTAATTTTTGCATTTCACAAATTCATCCCAAGGGCCGGATGGGACCCTTTGGCGGGCCGGATTTGGCCCCTGGGCCACATGTTTGACACCTGTGGTCTAAAGACTCACAAAAGTTGGAGTTCTTCTAACAAAGGAAAGACACAGCACATGGGATTATCAAACAAACTGTCCACTGAATGATAATGAATGATGAGTAAAACCATTATAACTGTGCTGATACACCACATACTAATGAGTATTCATGTCATAAACATGCTTTATAAATGATGAATTCAGTATTTGTTAATGCTTAACTAATGCTGCATTGTGTGGACTGATTCCACTGGCCTACAAGGAAAATGCTTCCAGAATAAAGTAATGAAATTTTACCACGAGAGTCACTGATAAAGAAAAATCCAGTCAAAAATGCTGGTTGGCTGAACTTTCCAAGACACAGCCTTGGGTCAAAATGTGAAATTTAAGAATTAACGTGAGAATGGGTTTGACTCCAAAGGAATATTTGTCTCAGAGCTACAAGATCTACTTCAAAACACTGTCTGCACATTAGAATACATTCACTTTACAGCTTCTATTTAGTGGAAGATTTATAAAACTATTATATAAATGTACATAAACCAATATATATGTGTAAGAACACTTAATCATATACCTTGAAAACATCAGCAAACCGGCACTTTTGTCATTTATTTTCCAATTAATCTCATTAAAATACATAACATTTAGCACATTTAATCTCTGAAGCAAATCATTTCTAAAAAATTGTAGACCAGTGTAATAAAGTATTTTCACAATTAATGAGGTTTTTTTTTTGCACTAAAACAAAGACAGAAACTTGCAGTTGTCATTATTTCTGGGTTCTTCTCTTCTTGTGCTGGTTGGGTCCACTGCAGATCAAATCAGGCTGAATGTGGAACCTGAAAGAACAGGAGTTGGAGAGCCCTGCTCTTCTTGATGCGTTCATGTCTAATGGTATAGGTCAGTGTCAGGTGACCCTGCAGAACCAGGCCGTCTGTGTGTGGTCTCTGGTGGATCCGTATATAGAAGCAGTGAAAGCAGGTTAAGAGGCACTGCCGTCGCCCTTTTGCTCCTAAGCTGTAATCTAAATCATCTGCTATTAATTAAGTAGCTGTCAAACGGCAGACGCTGGCACCTGCACTGTTTCTAATGTACAGATGACGTCGATGGCACACGGGAGCCACGGCAACAAGGACGCAGAGGACGGTGGCCGCCGGTGCACGCTCTGGGTTTATGATCCACCTCCACCGCCACCGTCTGAGTTAAGGGCTGTTTGTTTTGGCACTCAGTGAGTCTGTGTTAACAACAGAACAGCAGAACACAGCGGAGAAGCTAATTTACTGCTAGTTTTACTGGAGTCCACAGGGCTATAAGATCACTCATGGTCATAACGCTGGACTGGGTCATTATTTTAACGTGTCTTTTATTATCGGACTGTTGTTAACTTTGTTGTTTTTATTTTTTTCTCGTGCACCGTATGGCTGCAGATGTGTCTGGTGGTGATCGGGGGTGGGGGGGCCCACGGGGGGGCCCATTTCCAACAAACCCTGAAAATTTCACCCAAATCTGTCCATAACTTTTTGAGTTATGTTGCACACTAACGGACAGACAGACAGACAGACAGACAGACAGACAGACAGACAGACAAACAAACCCTGACAAAAACATAACCTCCTTGGCGTGGGGGGGCCCACGGGGGGGGCCACTGATCAGCCTTGGCGGAGGTCTGCGCTCTCCGAGTGCTTCTAGTTTTCTAAATGCTTACCAACAGATCCACTGAACCAAATCAGATCTCAAAAATGTCAACATGAAACCCCACATTTGGTCCGTTTGCTTATTTCCATTTTTTAACTTGTGTGTACAATCAGAAGAATGAAAAACAACTGTTTTGATTTTTGAATTTGTACATGAATAATGAAATAACCAGTCCTTTTTTGTTTTCCGATTGTGGATTCTCAACTGAATATGAAAAGAACGAACGATACACAAATTCAAAATTACAGCTTTTGTCTGACGTGTTCTCTGTTCTCCGTTCTCTGTGTCAAGTGACGGTGATTTGGTTTGCAACCGTGATTTTTAATCAAATGTCTGACCAAGGTTCTAATACAGTAGTTTTGGATTTTTTATTCTAGTTTAGTTTTATTTAGTTTTGACTTTTTTTTTCTCTAATTCAGTTTGTTTTAATTCGTTTTTAGAGCATGTTTGATAGTTTTTATTAGTTTTCATTTTTTTCTAAATGCTTAATTTTAGTTTAGTTGTAGTTCAGTTGTAGTTCAGTTGTAGTTTAGTCGTCTCTTTTCTCTTCTTCTCTGTCGTCGTATTCAAATAATCCCAGACAGGACTCTGCTGCTTTAGTCTCCATGTTTCCAGGTAGAGTGGGGACCAGAAGACGACTGGAAACCACAAGTGAACACAAGTGACGGACACTTAAATATTACATGGTGCTGCTAGCTAAAATTGCTAGAGTAAATAAATCGATTTCATATCAATCCGACATTGACAAAGACGAAAACGAAGGGAATTTTATCCATAATTTTTATAAGTTTTAGTTAGTTTTGTAAATATACAACACAGTTTCAGTTAGGTATGTTTTTTTTTCTTTTAATTATAGTTTTTATTCATTTCATTTAATGAAAATGTTTTTTCAATTCTAGTTTTCATCATTTCGTCTGTTTTCGTTAATGATAATAACCTTGCTTGTACGTGGAAATTTTGCATGTGACTGACCTTAATCTTGAATTAAGCAAAAAAAAATCTTGGATAAGCTCAAAAAAATCTTAAATTAAGTAAAAAAAAAAAAAAAAAATCTGAATTCAGAAAAAAAAAAAATCTAATTAATAAAAAAAAAAAAAATCTTTAATTAAGCAAAAAAAAAAAAAAAAAAAATCTTGAATTTGGCCCCAAAAAAATCTTGATTTAAGAAAAAAATCTTGAATTAAACAAAAAACATCTTGAATTAAGCAAAAATAAATAAATAAATAAATCTTGAATTAAAAAATCTGCCAATGGAACAAGTGAAAATGCTCTTGTTCAGATTAGTGTAAATCAGATTTTCCAGATCTGTTGTCTATAAATCAGTTCTTCTATCTCACTGAAAAGTTCCTCTTTAGGTGATTCTGTCTGATTTTAAGTGTGATCAGATATTTGGACTAGAAATAATAAAAATGTACTTGGTTAGATTTACATTTTTGCAGTGAGATCAGACTGAGTGTAAACGCGACACAACATATGATATAAATTTCTGTTAGATCAATAATGTGGTGTTAAACTTATTTTACACCAACAGTCTTATGTTAGAAACACTAACTGTGGTTTAAGCCTCAGTGATGCTGCAGCTGCCTCAGAACATCAAACAAATAATCAGAACTATAATTTCTGTGAAATCTCAGACACATGAACAGCATTTTATTAGTTTCAGACATTAATGGAACACATTTTATATCTGTTTGAGTCACATTAATAACAGATTTAAAGGGAGAATATAGACGTGATAGACAAGCAAAGTAAAATACATGGAAGTGTGCACATTTATTCTAAACAAAGACAAGATTTGAGTTTTGTTTGGTGTTTTTTTCATGTTCTTTTCACTATGGTTCACTCTGTGTAGTGAAATGTTGAAAAAAATCCCAAAACACTGACAAACACAGGCAAAACAGAGGAATCACACTCAGGTGTCAAATTTGCACAGATATATTAAAAACACAATAACCTGTGTGAACTGGGCCTTAAAGTAGAACGTATTGTAAGGGCAGGTTGTGGGTGCAAATTTGATGTAATTCTTGATCCTGTTACATGCAGTTTTTGTAGACTTGACCCAATGATTTTTATTTTCATGTGATTCTAAACTAATAAAAACAGAATTATGAAGCCCATGTTCCATTTCTGCAGTTCCAATCCTCCTGAATTTTACACACTGGAGCTTCAAAGCTGCTGCGCTTCAGAGTGAGTTTGGAATCAATGGGAAAAAATCTCATAATTAAGTTTCAGCGTATTATAATTCAAGTGGTCTAACAAGAAACAGGATTTCTACCGTTAGTACTGACTGCAGAAAATCCAGCCTGTGATGCAGACTTTGGATAATAAGTGTTTTCAGACACTGAGTAATATTTATTTTAAATGTATTTTAAATTATTTATTTTCTACATATGTTTGAACTTTTAGCCCCTCTGTCCTGCTTTTAGGCACCAGTTTCATAGAAGCACCCATATATACACACACACACACACACACACACACACACACACACACACAATATACACATTAAAATACTCAATTAAGACACAAAATTAGAACAGCAGTTTGTACAATACGGTGGCCCAGAGGTGCAACAGCCCAAAAATTATCCACTATGAGAAAAAAAAGAGAACAGTCCAAAAAATTATCCACTATATGTTTGTAAAATAACTTTTTTTTTAGCGCACTGACCTCCACTTCCGGTGGGTTACTTCCTTAGCATTAGCCACATTAGCTGAAGACCTTAAAAATTTTTAGCCTGTGCTTTTATTTTTTTGTGGTGGCCTTAATTTTAAAGCAAGAGACCTTTCGGGTAAATAGCGCCCCCCTAATTGAAAAGGTGGATGATGTTTTTTTTTTTTATAGTGGATAATTTTTTGGGCTGTTGCACCTCTGGGCCACCGCAGTACAACATGTACTAGACAATACAGGGTGGGAAGCAAAATTTACAATGAACATTTAGTTGTTTTTTCTCAGCAGACACTACTCAGTTGTTTTGAACCCAAACATATACTGATGTCATAATCATACCTAACACTATTATCCATACCTTTTCACAAACTTTTGCCCATATGAGTAATCAGGAAAGCAAACGTCAAAGAGTGTGTGATTTGCTGAATGCACTCGTCACACCAAAGGAGATTTCAAAATAGTTGGAGTGTCCATAAAGACTGTTTATAATGGAAAGAAGAGAATGACTATGAGCAAAACTATTACCAGAAAGTCTGGAAGTGGAAGAAGCAACAAAAAACGTACCAAAGCTTTTATTAAAGCTCTCAAATCCAAAATCCTAAAGGATCCAACCAAATCCATGAGAAAAATGGCAATTGAACTTGAGGTAGACAACAGGACCATTAGAAATGCAGTAAAATATGATTTGAAGTTAAAATCTTACACAAAACACCAAACACTTGTTGACAACAGCGATGAAGGAAAAGAGATTGGAAAGGTGCAAGAAAATTATTACATGGTTCAAGAAAAAGTCCTGCACTGTAAGGATCTTTTCAGATGAAAAGATCTTCACTGTCGATGTTGTTCTGAACCGCAGAAATGACAGATTTATTGCAAAATCTCCTTTGGTGTGACAAGTGCATTCAGCAAATCACACACTCTTTGACGTTTGCTTTCCTGATTACTCATATGGCAAAAGTTTGTGAAAAGGTATGGATAATAGTGTTAGGTATGATTATGACATCAGTATATGTTTGGGGTTCAAAGCAATTGACGTAGTGCCTGCTGAGAAAAAACAACTAAATGTTCATTGTAAATTTTGCTTCCCACCCTGTATATTATCAATATGATAATTAAATAATATACGATTATGTGCAAAACTATAGTTGTACATAAAAACAGAGAACCACTCCTACTACAGACGGTATTATACGGAGGGTGTCAAGTAGATACAAACCATCCAAAACTTTTTATATAAGGAACTGTGCCGAACTGTGCAGAGAAGAAGAATGTGACGACTGACGCCAGCTCTCCCGTGGTCTCCTATGGCCCATGGTCTCACTGAGAGCCGGGCCCGGGCCCGGCCGTGGTCTCACTGTCCGATGACAGCCACCAGGTGGTGAGACCACGGCCCAGGCCCAGGTGAAGAGGCCGGGCTGGTATTTATACGGGTGTAGGACTCGTCGCTTGTCGTGGTAGCTCCTTGTAGTAGGATGCTCATGCTGAATCTGGCAACCCCTAGTCTGGGGGGAGGGGGAGGGGGTACCATGCTCTACAGTATTTTGAATGTGACTGCAGTACCGTTGTGTTCACAGTCCTACATAACGACTCCTTTAACCTGTTCTAAATCTGCAAACACATTCATCCCACTGACTCACACTAACATCAGTTCTTCATTCATTCATTCATTCATTCGTTTTCTGACCTGTTGTATCCTCACCAGGGTCATGGGGGTCACTGGAGTCTATCCCAGCTCCTGATGGGTGAAGGTGGAGTTCACCCTGGACATGTCTGCAGTTCATCACAGGCCTGATGCTTCTGGTGTCTGGGGTCAGACCGTCGTCACACAGGTTAGTGTGACCCTCCTGATGGTGTGTTGGTGCAGTAGTGATGGTCTTAGTATATGTAGGTGGACCCTTCTGTCATACCCCACCTCAACCCTCTCGAGCTATAGACATCAGTTAAAGCAGTGTTTTTAGACCTTGGGGTCTGGACCCCACATGGGGTCACCTGAATGTTTCTTGTAATTGATTAAAAAAAAAAAAAAACTTAGATCATAAAAAATATATGGTGGTTGAGAGACAAACTCAAAGACATGACAAACTGTGGTCATGAAACTGCAGCACTGTGCTTCTGTTTGTGTCAAATGTTCATTGTGGTCAGTTCAGATGCTGCAGCTCTGTCATAATTAGCCTGACCAGGTGTTTACGAGCCACATGTGGGGACAAGGACTGTGCTTGTGTGGGACAACGTGGTAAACATGACCGTAATACTGAAACAAAGTCTACATTTTTAAACAATGTGCATTTTATGTTGAGCTTATAAATATGAATAACAACAATTTGTTTTGGTTGCACACAGTATGCATATTCTGCATGGGCATTTAGTTTTTGGGGTTTTTTTGCACAGGTTTCAACAACTTTTTTATCTTTGTAAAAACAAACAAAAAAAATCTACTTTGAAAAACTCAAAAAAGAAAACCTCAAGTTTCAAAAATTGTAATTAAACACTTTTAGACAATCAGCTTATATTTTTTTTATTTGAGTACATGTTCTCAACCCTCAAGGTAAACTAATCTATGTGCAATAAAACAAAAAGGCAGAAGTGACGACATTAGAACAGCTGTTTCCACTTCCAGACAAACTAACATTTGGGACCTAAAACCTTTGTGCATGCAAACACAGAACAGTCAAACATTTAACATTCAAACACAGGAATAAAAATAGAATAAGATCAAGTAAATATCCTGTGGAATTTTGTCAAAAAATTAATATCCACAAACATAACAAAAGCATATTTTTTTCACCTCAAATCTCTCAGTTCAAACTCCAAACTTAAAAATAGTTAAAGGGAATATGGATCAAATCTGACCAGGACATCCCATACATCAGGTCGTACTCGCCTCCATGTGAGATGGAGAAATAAGTTGGACAGAGTTCACAGAATACCCTCTGAATCATCCCCCCACCGCTTTCACCCATGTCTTTTCTGTAGCTGCATTTTCTTTTTTTGCGCAGTTTCCATGATTTCCTCCAATATTTGCATGTCTGTGTCTGAGGCTTTTGCCTTTGTTTTCTGTGTGTCAGTGGCGGAACTCAGGAGGACGCCGGTGACAGGTGACGGACTCCTGACCCCACATGTATGTTGGTTGATTGACAGCGGACACAGCCAATGGTGATAGCTCTGTCACTGCTATAAAATGAAAGTCATGTTTGGAGGAAGGCGACTGTCCTGCACTGTGGACAGAAACAGCCAAATGTGGGACATCGTCTCCATTTGCGGGACGTAGAAAAAATGGTCATAATGCTGTGGAGTCCAGCACAAAGCAGGACACCTGGACACCCTGCTGATAATTCATAGTTTCAGTTCTTGTTTGTTCAGTATTAATTGTCCTCCTTGTAAATCACAGCTGGACTGACTGGACAGATCCTGACCAAGGAAAATCCACGTCTCCCTTTGTGCAGTAATCTACACCTGGATTTACTGCCTCTGTCCACAGTAATAGACATTATACAGACTAAATGTCCTCTGAAACTAACATTTACTTACAACATAGTATAGCAAACTATTACATTCAAAAACAAATTAATTTTAGAAAAAAAAGTCTACGTTTTGAGTGTCTGGGTTCACCAGAAATTTGTGATGTTAGTCCTTTCATGCATGATGTCCACATTTATGGACGCACAGTTGAAGCTCATTTTCCAAAGGGTTATGAAGGCAAAGTGCATGGGGGCAGTCTGATAGACCTTAAGCTATACAATGAAAAAAGTATCATTTAGTTTTAGACTTCGGACTGCAGTGATGCAGTCGCTGTATCAGTCTGTCGTGAAGAAGGAGCTGAGCCGGTCAGTCTGCGTTCCTCCCCTCACCTGTGGTCATGAGCTTTGGGTCAGGACCGGAAGGACCAGATCCCGGATACAAGCGGTCCAAATGAGTTTCCTCAGGGGTGGGTGGGTGCACCCTTAGGGTACGTTTACACGGCAACACTCCGCAAAGATTTCTCCTTTGCGTTATAAAATCATTCCGCGTTCAGACGAAGCCGCTATGATAACGATCTGCGTTAACATGAGTCCGCGAGGACGGCTGAATACGCTGTAGTGTCCATGCCAGACCAGTAGCTGGCGATGTAGAGCTGTAGTGAAACAGTGGCGGTAAAACACGCGCCTGTGCACAAACGATTTCCGGTTTAGACAGCCTTTAAATGAGGAGAGGAAGAAGAAGAAGACGAGGCAGACAACACTATTTACAAACAACAATGGCGAGTGGTCGTACAAAGACGCAGGACTTCTTTGTCTGGACAGACGAGCTGAGCACAGTTAGCAGCACGTATGTTGTTCTGAAACCGGCCATTGTTGTTGTGGTTGTTCCTTCTTTTTCTGCAGCTTTATTGTGTCATAGAGGCTGGCAAACCAGCTTGGAGGCGCATTACCGCCACCAACTGGCCTGGAGTGGGTTAACTGGCGGTCCTTGGCTGCGCGCGCATGCGGTTGATGTCATATTTTACCCCGGAACGCTCCGACTCGCGTTAACACGGAGCTGGAATGTGGAGCGTATCGATAACGTTCCACCCTGGACCCTGGTATCAAAAGTTTCCGGATTCAGGCACTCTAGGCACCGTTTCCATGGTAACAGAAGGCTAATCCGCCATGAAATCTTCCCGGAGTCGACTGAATCCGACGCCGTGTAAACGGCCCTTAGAGATAGGGGGAGGAGCTCAGGCACCAGGGAGGAGCTTACAGTAGAGCCACTGCTCCTCCACATCCAGAGGAACCAGCTGAGGTGGATCACACATCTGGTTCAGATCCTCCTGGACTCCTCCCTGGGGAGGTGTTCTGGGCATGTCCCACCGGGAGGAGACCTTGGGGAAGACCCAGGACACACTGGAGAGACTCTGTCTGTGGGCTGGACTGGGAACGCCTCAGGGTCCCCCCAGAAGAGCTGGAGGAGGAGTCTGAGGAGAGGGAGGAGTCTGAGGAGAGGGAGGAGTCTGAGGAGAGGGAAGTCTGGGCGCCCCTGCTTAGACTGTTACCCCTGTGACCCAGCTCCGGATAAGAGGAAGAGGATGGATGGATGGATGGATGGATGGATGGATGGATGGATGGATGGATGGATGGATGGGCTGCTCTGTGATCTCAGAAAATTAACCTCCTAAGACCAACTATGGGTTTCTGTCCATGTTTGTGGACAAGTTTCACAGCTTTATACAAAAAAAAAAACAAAACCTGTCCATCACAAAGGACATTCCATAAAAAAATGCATCTGAAAAACCTGTTGCATCATCATGTTTCCAATAAAGGTAATTGTTTAATTTAAAAAAGCCAAACCTTGTACTTTCCTGGGTCTCAGGAGGTTAAATATCTTCTTAATAAAACCATATTTTTAAAAAAAAATCTAAGTGCATTTCAACTTCAGCGTAATTTTGAGTAATAAAATCAATCTAAAAAAAATCTAGATACTTTTTTTCATAATTCATGCATAAAAGGGTTAAAATAGGGTCACGAGACAAAAAAGGTTGGAAACCATTGAGTTAAAGGTTGACCCACTTTCAAAGAGGGGTCAGGGTTGTAGCTAAAACATCAGTTCTACTCCCCCCCCCCAAAAAAAAAAACACTGAAAACTTGAATACAGGGTTATCTTTTCCAGGCGGTTTCACATTTTACTGCAGTGGAAGACCACACCGACACAAACGGTCCAAACACTTTCTGTCGGTATTATGTTCTACCGAGTGAAAACAGCTCTGGCAGTAAGTGTTTATTGCCCTTGAGGGACTTTTCCACCCACTTGCATCCATCTCCAATTAATTGTCTGCTTTATTTACACCTTGCTGTGCTAGCCAAATGAGATTTTGCATCGAGGTGAATAAATGATTCTTTGTGTGCACCTCGCTCTCACTTTTCCTTCTCACAACTGTTAGGTCTCACTTACGCTCTACCTCTATGTCACTTTCCCTCCTTTCTTTCTCTCTCATCCCCTTTTTTTGCGTCTATATTTCTCTTCTGTCTTTCTCTCCACCTCTTTTCCTTCAGTCTTCACTTTACTCCAGGATGCTGAAATGAAAATAATTGGTGCTGTGTCTGGGTTCGCTAATTATCCCAACATATGCTGTTTGAAGTGTCACCATTTTCTTCCTTTCTTTATTTCTGTCTTCTGTCTTAGTGTGAGTGTTGTATACAGGACAGGAAGTACTTGCATTCAGAGCTGCTTTGGATGCTTTTCTATTGCACTGACAGCTGTAATGATGTCTGCTAATGGTGCTTCATGGCTGACAGCTGACGGACAAAACCAAACATCTGTGTTCTGACTGGAATTAGATGGTTTTTAAATGGATTCAGTGAGCGCTGCTCTGGTGTTAAGTGGCGTTGCTTACAAAACACACACACGCACACACACACACACACACACACACACTGTAAAAAAATCTGTAATTTAACAGAATTTTCACTGTTTATTTGACAGATTTTTCTTGTATTTTTAAGATACAGGAAAATATCAATGAAATGACAAAAACAGACTGTGATTTTACATGTCAAATGTAGAATAACATGAAAAAGCTGTAAATGTGAATAAACATAAAATTTCCATTTTTTAAAAGATTTTTTTTTTTCACAGAAAAATACAGTTAAAATACATTTGCAAATGTTCATAATTTCACAAATATTTCGTTTCTATGTATGAGATTAAACTGTTAATTTAAAGTTTAATACTGTAAAAAAAATAAAATAAAATGAGATAAAATTACTGACAATTAATCATAAAAGAAGTATTTGTTCTGTCAGTTGAACCAGACTTGTTCGTTAATTGACAAATATCTTGTGTAATTACAGGAGGTTTCACAACAAAAATGTTGAATAAATGTATTTTTGTGAATGTATAACATGTATAAGCACTGATAAACTGTCCAAATACAGTTTTTATCAGTGGATTGGACAACTGAGTCTCACTGGAAATTACATATGTATATATATATATATATATATATTTATTTATTTATTTATTTATTTATTTATTTATTTATTTGGAATTTGATTGTTTTAATACACGTAAATATTCTTCATTAAACATTAAAAAGTCAAAAAAAATATGCAAAATCTCATGTAAAGTTAGGGCAAAAAACTGTATTTGAATTATGGAAAATTACCGTATTTTATGAGATGGTTATTTTCTGTTATTTTACAGTATTTTTTTGGGATCCCTGCTGCCGGAATAATAGTTGTTTTGTTTTTTTTTTACAGTGTATGTTGGCTGATATGGAACTAAAACAACAAAACCCATGAATTTACATGAGAAACCTGATGTATACAATTACATACATGCAATACACAGATAATCCACCAGGGGGAGGAATTCATTCCCCAGAGGCCTTTCCAGTGACACTACAAGACTGACATTAATGAGGGAGGAGGAAGAACTGGGACCATTTAGAAAAGGAATTAACTATTTGTTTGACATGTTTGTGTTATTTACCTCCACCAAGGAATGGTGGAGGTTATGTTTTCATCAGGGTTTGTTTGTTTGTTTGTTTGTTTGTTTGTTTGTTTGTTTGTTTGTTTGTTTGTTTGTTAGCAAGATAACTCAAAAAGTTATGGACGGATTTTCATGAAATTTTCAGGAAATGTTGATACTGGCACAAGGAGGAAATGATTACATTTTGGTGGTGATCGGGGGGTGTTTGGTCTGCCTTGGCGGAGGTCTGCTATGTTTCTGTTTGTTCAAAAATAATAATATTTGAGCGTTGAGACCCGATGGAACAAATATGATACAAAATTGAAACTCATACGTGGAAAATGATATTTGAAAATACATTTTTTTGTTGTTTAGAAGGAAAAATAAAGGCTCCAGTTTCAAAGAACTGGAATTTTCTGTCAATGATTTAATGGTTCAGGATTTACAGGGTTAAATTGTTTAGCCCAACGCAAAATATTGATCCAAGTAGGGCTTTGTATCGGCAAGAACCTGGCGATACAATACAAATAACAATACTAGGATCACAATACGATATATTATGATATATCATGATACTGTTAAAAAAGACAATTTTTTGCTTGTTTCTTTGCTTTTTAAATATTATTTCCTGGAAGAATTGAATTACACTAGAAATCTGCACAAATACAAAACACATTTTTATTTGATCAGAACAGGATCTAATGTTATATCACAAAATGTTTCTAATTCTTCTAGTTTCCAAAGGAACTAAGACCTGCCACTCTCAGTAAAAACAGTAAAAAGTGCTTTTAGGATGCTTTAAATAACCATCATTTAATAAAACAGGGTTCAATAATAATAAATAAGATATAAACAATAAAGAAAAACAAAAAAAACAAGAATGAACCTCCACAATATCTGCATTTGAATAAATACCTAAAAATATTGATACAGTACTTTTAATATCGATACAGTATTGTGAAATGAAATATCGTGGTATATTGCAGAAACCGATATTTTGTAGCACCTCTAGATCTAAGGTTCAAAACGCTCTCAGATCAAAACTGCAAGCGACTCATGGCCCCAGTACACTTATATCAGAGGCCAAATTGCTAAACAGGAAAGGTTTAAAAAAAAAAAAAAGTTGTAGTTTCCTCCTAAATAAAAGTAATGGTGTGTTATTTATATATGATACATATGAAAAAACTAAGCCAATAGCATTACTCTCATTTGGAACTGTAACACTATCTAAACTAATAATACGAAAAATGTAGAAGTATGAGATCAATAAGCTGTATATACATGCAAAAAAAAAGTTCACTGGATATGAGTTTATAAAGGAATTTGACTCTGAAAAGTCATTGTATTGTTATTGGCTCATTCAACACCAATGTATTACTAAAAGTATAACTCATTTTTATTTTGATTTCTCATTTTATTATGTTTGGTTCTTTAACCACTGAATAAAATGTTTGATTCTGAAGCTGCCGAGTACTCCACTGTGTTTACCAGGTAGCTGCTAATTATTCTAATCTGATTTTTCTATTTGTTTTTTTTCTTTTAAGGCACACATTTTTATCAACAATCATTTTGCTTGCAATCATGAATCCTTATAAAATTGCATTTTTGTTTTTTTTTTTACAAACAACAAAGACCAGAATCAATATAAGGACCGTGCCTGATTCTGCTTTTTTATGTCAAAAATCTTAGTGTGAAAATATAATATTGTTTGCACCATTGGAGTATTTATTTACTCCTTCTCTACAGGTTTGACTTGTTTACTTGGTGGACGTGGGAAGCCGTTGTCGTCTTATAATTTCAGTTTGGACTTGGGCTCCTGTGGGTCGTGTCGGAGCCTGATCTCTGTGTTCTCTTATGTCGAACTGCTATAAGCACAAGACAGCCTTTTATTCCAACTGGTTATCATTATTCTGATACAGTGCTTAGTCTGGAGAGCGGCCAGGAGCTGGGCTATGGCAGCTGAGGGCCCGTTAGGAAATCCCCTATGGCGATACCCAACACTGTCCCCAAAACCAGGCCCCACATCAGGTTCACGTGTTCTTGTAAAACCAAACAGGGGCGTAGAACTGCGTAGGGACACTATGGACACGTCCCTACCAGTGTCCATCCACTACTGTGTACTCACTATCAGTCCAACCGCTGTCCGTAGTGTTTAGTCAATGATTCTGGCACACAAAGGGTTAACAGTCGGCCTCTGCTAGAAGTCCCGCCTCTAAAGTAAATGTCACTCTTTGATTGGCTCTTTGGTTTTGCTACCGTACATGTGATTGGCCGTCCCCGCTGTCACTCCATCTACTTGTAAAAGGAACCTGCAGTTGGACGCTAACGCAAGTTTTCAACATGTTTGTATTTGTTCTGTCTGAGTCACATCAGACAGACGGATTTGAATATCAGCGGAGTCATTTACATATACATTTGGACATGTGTGTGTGTGTGTGTGTGTGTGTGTGTGTGTGTGTGTGCGCGCTCAGTAATTAGGATGTAAAGAATGTCAAAGAAAAGAAAACTGGTCATAAGACACTTCTATAGGAGTCCCAGTGTGAGTTAGTTCAAGGGTCTAGAACTGTAGAGGCTCAACACAGACACTGAAGAAAAGACACTATTTAATGACAAACAGAAACACTTTGAAAAGTTACTTTACTTATTATTTTAATGCATTTCTATGGAAGAGCAACTGTTTAAAAAACACACATAAAGAAAGTTAGTGGGGAACATACAATAAAACCTCAGATGTAAATGTGATTCTAGATGTGATTTTATCCAGATTTTTGGGAATAAATGACATGAAATAATTGAAAGTAAAAGCCTTTTTACTCAGATAATAACTGAACCATCAAACTGTGTGAACAGAGTATACACAATCTGATCATATGTCATGAGTCAACATATTTATGTCAGGAGACAGAGAGGAGGAGGAGGAGAAGAAGAAGGAGGAGGAAATAGAGGAGGAGAAGGAGGACATAGAGGAGGTAGAGGAGGAGGAGGAGAAGAAGGAGGAGGAAGAGGAGGAGGAGGAGAAGAAAGAGGAGGAGAAGGAGGAGGAGGAAGAGGAGGAAGAGGAGGAGGAGAAGGAGAAGGAGAAGGAGGAGGAGAAAGAGGAGGAGGAGAAGGAGGAGGAGAAGGAGGAGGAGAAAGAGGAGGAGGAGAAGGAGGAGGAAGAGGAGGAGGAGAGTCTGTAAATTCCCAGTTGGTTCAGTCATGCTGCATGTGTTCGTCAGTAGAGTAACTTTGCAGAATGCATTAAATTGTTGTTTTATCTTTAAATATTCAGACAGACTTCATAAACTTGTCAATTACTGAATTGTTTTTCTGACCATGATTGTTTGTTTGTTTGTTTGATCAGCTCGACATGACGTGAAATTATGATTGCTAATGTAAAAAATACCAGCTTTCAGGAGTGCTGCCTCGGAGCTCTGCTGTGTCCACACCAGTGTCAGAGTCCAACCACTGCCTTCAAACCAAAGATGGTGCATTTGAAAACAGCTGGTGATTAAACAAGACTTTTCATAATTAAACTCTTGTCTCCTGTCAGCTCCAGACTAGTTTCTCAAACCTTAGTTTTGTTTTGTTTTGTTTTAACCCCAGTTCCCTGGATCCAGACTGGAGTCCCCAGAGCGGTCCAGTTAAAGTCTATGAGCTGAAGCAGGTCGTTTAATGGACTGAGGTGTGATTACATCCTGCAGAGCTTAATTTAGATCGCAGCCCAGTGATCTTCTACGCCTGTTGGGGGGCCTCTTATTAAATCTATGCACAAATCAATGGAGAAGAGTCCATTGCTCCAACAAAGCCACGGCAACATGATTTATAACGTGTTTGGGTAATCTATCGATTTATAACATGGTGGAAGCCATCGATGTTGTTTTTCCTATTAGATGAGAGTAAACACAGCTACAGAGTGAGTAATGGGTTGGAACCTCCCTTTTCCTCCTCCACGTACAAACACAAATTCACCGTGAAAGAGGCGTGAGCACGTTTAATCTGAGAGAATTATGTAAAGAGAGACACATGTGAGTAAGAGACGTAAGAGAAAAGACGACAACTGAGTTTAACCATTCAAACCATAACCCTAAAATGGTCCATCTGGACTTTTTTTTTCTTATTTTGACTATAAATACATCGGAAAGTGTTGTCAGTGAGTCCTTTAGAACATTTTTCTTAAGAAATTTCAGTTTTTTCAGGTTATTCACATCTTTTTTGTTTGGATAGTTTATAAACGTAAGTATTTTTGGTAACAATTTATGACCAGTACACACTATGAAGCATTAGTTAAGCATTAATAAATACTGAATCTACAATGTGCTTAATGATTGTATTTTCATACTTTATAAATGGTGGATTCAGCATTTAAACATTTAGTATTCACACATGTACTAATGGTTAGTGAATATGTTGGTGTGTATTTTATATTAACTCACACATTTATTTTCCAGTACATGTCCTATAAACAGTTATTAATACAGGAATTCATTATTTCAGGTAGTTCTAAAGCACTAACTACTCATTAATTAAGTCTATGGTGTGAGCTCATCTAAAGTGTGCACTATCTATGACATAGAAAACATTTACAAATGAGATTTAAAGGTTGGAAATGCCTAAAGCAAGGCTGTCAAACTCATGTTAGTTCAGTTCCACATTCAGCTAAATTTGATCTGCAGTGGGCCCAACCAGGAAAATAAGAACAGAATAATATAGAAATAATGTCAACTCCAAACTTTTCTCTGTTTTAGAGCGAAAAAAAGTAAACTTACATTATGAAAAGGTGTTCATCTACAAACTCTTTTCAAAAGATGTGAATAACATGAACAAACTGAAAAAATAAGTATAATTTTAACACTATTCTGCCTCAGTTTATCATTTCCACATGTACATTAGAACTGACAGATCACAGTGGATCTACAAACACACAGAACATTTAATAACAGACAGAATATTGGTAAAACTTTATTTACTTCTCTTAAGACATTTCAGGTTGTTCATATTTGTTCAGGTTATTCACATTTTTTGCAAAATTATACTTTGTTTTAGTGTAAATACATGAAAATATTTACATTTACAGAGAGAAACATTGTCAGTTGTCATTATTTCTCTGTTCTTATGACAGTATTTGACTGGTCCTGCCCACTGCAGATTGAATTGGTCTGAATGTGGAACCTGAACTAAAACGATTGTTAATATCTTAGTGTAATTTTTGCATTTCACAAATTCACAGGGCCAGACTGGACCCTTTGGTGGGCTGGATTTGGCCCCCGAGCCGCATGTTTGACACCTGTGATGTAGAGCTTTCAAAATCGAACAGTCAGTTTTGTTTTACGTATGACTGCTGATTGAAATGATGCGCTTATATTTGTGTATACGTGTGTACTTGTGTTTATACATATATCTATTATTAATTATTTATTTTTGTGAGTTATACCTTGGTTAATTCTGAGCATATGGAGCAACTGTGGCCCAGATAGTAGAGCAGGTCGTCCAAACGGTCGGTGGTTTGAATCCTGTCCACATGTCAAAGTGTTCATAAGACATTTAGGGCCGGATCTACTAAAGGTTTGTGTGTATTAAAACATGTGCAATCACTGCACAATGTCCAGACTGATTTACTAACAGTGTCCCAAGGGTTGTGTCTTTCAAAGGTGTAAAATAGCACATCTGATCCAGTTAATACATTTGACACAATGAATATGAAATATGGGCGTTTACATGCAGTTGTGTGTGTGCTGGGAGGAGAACATGTAAATATATTAATTTAGCACACGCAGAGTGATTTATCAAACCAGAAAGAAATTTAACTGATAGAAACTGAGTCTGTATTTAACACGTCTCAAAAGCAGGAGCAAACGGTTTGGATTTGTAATTACACAAACATGGAAGTGGATAGGAGACAAAGAAACGATGAAACCAGATGCGGAGAACGGACTTTTCACCCTCAGGTGAACATTTTTAGAGTGACAGAAGAAACACACACACACTTTACGGGACTCTTTTCCACTCCTGATGATTGTGATTAAAAATATGCACCAACATTAGGCTGCAGTGGGATTAAATTATGTCCACCTGACACCTGGCACCTTTCGTATCAACTTACTGTTTCCACTAGTCTGTTCTTTGACCAAAAATATATAAGTATGTCAAAGTACAGCAGTCAGCTGTGTACGGACTTAGTGTGATACCTGAGACACACACACACACACACACACTTCCCTTTTATGATATAGGTATGTGAAGACAGATGACTTACTGAATTTACTAAATACATAAAAAATACATACATGAAAACTAAACTACATACTACTAACTAGAAAAGCACTCGGAGAGCGCAGACCTCCGCCAAGGCTGATCAGTGCCCCCCCCCCCCCCGTGGGCCCCCCCACGCTAAGGAGGTTATGTTTTTGCCAGGGTTTGTTTGTCTGTTTGTCTGTCCGTTACTGTGCAACATAACTCAAAAAGTTATGGACAGATTTTGATGAAATTTTCTGGTCTGCGCCCCCCCCCCGTGGGCCCCCCCACCCCCGATCACCACCAAAATTTAATCATTTCTTCCTTATCCCATTTCCAACACACCCTGAAAATTTCATCCAAATCTGTCCATAACTTTTTGAGTTATGTTGCACACTAATGGACAGACAAACAGACAAACAAACAAACCCTGGCAAAAACAGAACCTCCTTGGCGGAAGTAAATATTACATGTGCTGTAAAAACATAAGCAAATCACAAGTCAAACTGATTTCAGAAAAGCACGTCAAAGTGCAAATACGTCCCAGCAGATGTTTTATTTACAAAAGTGTAAAGTTGTTCACATCGATTCATTCTCATGAATTATACGTTTCATGAAATAAATACAGACAAAGCATCATAAGGCAAATGAGCTCACACAAAACGCCTGTGTACAAACTGAGTCTGAGCGAACAACAGCTGCCACAAATGAGTGGGACTGTGAGTAATAAAAGACACACACACACACACACACACGCACACGCACACACACACACACAACCCTCAAACACACCCAACGGTTTTGGTTTTATTGTTAAAGGTGGAAGCCTTTGTTTGAGTTCTGACATAAACTGACCACAACTTGAGTGGAAAAGGGTTTAGTTTGGGAATATTTACACGATAAACCAGTGTCTGCAGTAAGAATACGTTTTCATTTACACTATAAAAAAAATATCTGTAATTTAACAGAATTTTCACTGTTTATTTTACAGATTTTTCCTGTATTTTTCAGATACAGGAAAATATCAATGAAATGACAAAAACAGACTGTGATTTTACATGTCAAATGTAAAATAACATGAAAAAACCGTAACTGTGAAGAACCAGAAAATTTTAATTTTTTAAAAGAAACTTTTCCTTTTTCCACAGAAAAATACAACAAAAATACATTTGCAAATGTATCATAATTTCACAAATATTTCTTTTCTATTCATGAGATTAAACTGTTAATTTAAAGTTTAATACTGTAAAAAAATAATAATAAAATGAGATAAATTACTGACAATTAACCGTAACAGAAGTATTAGTTCTGTCAGTTTAACCAGACTTGTTTGTTAATTGACAAATATCTTGTGTAATTACAGGAGGTTTCACAACAAAAATGTTGAATAAATGTATTTTTGTGAATGTAGAACATGTATAAGCACTGATAAACTGTCCAAATACAGTTTTTATCAGTGGATTGGACAACTGAGTCTCATTGGAAATTATCCATCCATCCATTCTCTTCCTCTTATCCGGGGCCGGGTCACAGGGGTAACAGTCTAAGCAGGGATGCCCAGACTTCCCTCTCCTCAGACTCCTCCCTCTCCTCAGACTCCTCCTCTAGCTCTTCTGGGTGGACCCTGAGGTGTTCCCAGTCCAGTCCACAGACAGAGTCTCTCCAGTGTGTCCTAGGTCTTCCCTCAGGTCTCCTCCTGGTGGGACATGCCCGGAACACCTCCCCAGGAAGGAGTCCAGGAGGATCTGAACCAGATGTTTGATCCACCTCAGCTGGTTCCTCTGGATGTGGAGGAGCAGCGGCTCTACTGTAAGCTCCTCCCCCTATCCCTAAGGGTGCGCCCAGACACCCTACGGAGGAAACTCATTTGGACCGCTTGTATCCGGGATCTGGTCCTTTCAGTCCTGACCCAAAGCTCATGACCATAGGTGAGGGGAGGAACGTAGACTGACCAGTAAATCCAGAGCTTTGCCTCTCTGCTCCGCTCCTTCTTCACCACGACAGACTGATACGACCGCATCACTGATCCCAGGAGCTCTGTTGTCGGGGGCTTCACGCCCCTGGTAGGGTCTCCCAAGGCGAACAGGTGATGGGCCAGACTCAGAGCAGTTCAGAAGCCCCTATGAGAGAGAAAGAACAAAGGACCGCAACGTCGCCGGTACGGTGCAGCCCGGGCCCCACCCTGGAGCCAGGGCTGGGGCTCAGCCTGGCTTAGCCCGAAGGAGCAACGTGGGCCCACCCTCCGATGGACTCACCACCCACCGAGGGAGCTGCAGGGGCTGGGTGCACTGTGGACTGGGTGGCAGTCGACGGCAGGGGGCTCGACCACCCGATCCCCAGACACAGAGTCTAGCTCTTAAAAATTATTTATATATATATATATATATATATACATATATATAGGTAATTAGATTGTTTTAATACATGTAAATATTCTTTATTAAACATTAAAAAGTCAAAAACAAAGGCAAAATCTCATGTAAAGTTAGGGCAAAAAACTGTATTTTAATGATGGAAAATGACCGTATTTTTATGTGATGGTTATTTTCCGTTATTTAACAGTATTTTTTCGGCACCCCAACTGCCGGAATTATACCGCTTTTTTTTTTTTTTTTTTACAAGTTTTTGTTCTTTTACAGTGTAGGGTAAAAGTGCCTTTCACACAAGTATTTGAATGACACAGCTGACAAATGCATATATACAGTATGTTACACACAACCTCCAGATTTAATGAGCTGTGGTCAGGGGCCATGCATTCTAGGAACTCTGTAAACACAGTTATTTGCTGAATAAAGAAATAAAAGTAAGTGATATGCACGCACTCGCACTCGCACACGCGCACATACACACTTTGGCATCAGTGAAACTCCATTTCCTCAGGTGGTGTCACCAACATCTCGTTACTGACAAATAGAAAGAAAAACTTAAACCGTTAAAAACCCACAGCTCTGCCTCTTCTTCAGATACACACTCACACACACACTCTGTAATATGCCTGACGATCTGTGGAATATTGCTTTCTTCGCCACCGACTGCGAGGAATAAAACTACCTGAATGACTTCAATAACCATCGTAGCGAGCTTAAACACAAACCCATCCAGCTAAATCTGTATACATGACTGATATTTAAAATGCACCGAGCAGGACCGGACGGACTGGTGCGTTCACTGTCACAAAAGAAAATACAGACTCTTATAGAAAGTAAGAACAGCTCCGTCAGAATGGAAGCTGTGTGATAAACACTGCACCCATCCACACATGCAGGCTGTTCTATAATCAGTTCATAAGCAGTGGCATTTTCCCTGCAGGTTCCAGCTCTATTCAGAAACTAATACAAACACAAAAGATGAATGAAAACACTTTCAGCTGAAATACTGTTAATCCAGGGGCGCAGATAGGATTTGAAAACTGGGGGGGGGGGCAGCAAGCTGTAAATGCTTGTGTGTGTGTGTGTGTATATATATATATATATATATATATATATATATATATATATATATACACACACACACACAGAGTGGAGAAGCAAAATGTACACTGAACATTTAGTTGTTTTTTCTCAGCAGACACTACGTCAGTTGTTTTGAACCCAAACATATACTGATGTCATAATCATACCTAACACTATTATCCATACCTTTTCAGAAACTTTTGCCCATATGAGTAATCAGGAAAGCAAACGTCAAAGAGTGTGTGATTTGCTGAATGCACTCGTCACACCAAAGGAGATTTCCAAAATAGTTGGAGTGTCCATAAAGACTGTTTATAATGGAAAGAAGAGAATGACTATGAGCAAAACTATTACCAGAAAGTCTGGAAGATACTATTAAAGAAGAATGGGAGAAGTTGTCACCCCAATATTTGAGGAACACTTGCGCAAGTTTCAGGAAGCGTGTGAAGGCAGTTATTGAGAAAGAAGGAGGACACATAGAATAAAAACATTTTCTATTATGGACATTTTCTTGTGGCAAATAAATTCTCATGACTTTCAATAAACTAATTGGTCATACACTGTCTTTCAATCCCTGCCTCAAAATATTGTACATTTTGCTTCCCCACCCTGTATATATACAGGGTGTCCCAAAAAAATGTATACACACTTTAAATAATTGTAAAGTAGGTGTTTATTAAAATTTGTTTAATTTTCCAAACATAATTGAATTTCCAAACATCCTTTTCCTGTTTTGTCTGTTCCTCCTGTTCTGAAACTGACGTCCGCTCTGGTCCAGACTCTGCTGACGATGACAACCAGTGCAATCACACACGTCACCAAACAGTTGCCTTTGTATTTGTGTGCATTAGTGTTCAGTGGCTGCTCTCAGTTCAGCTCCTGTTGCAGGTCTCATAGTGTAGACTGTGTCTTTTAGGGATCCACATAAAAAACAGTCTAATAGGGAACATGGAGGGTATTTGCGTTGTAACTTGCGTTGGGGGTTCTTTTTGAAACTCCCTCCTAAATTGTCTTTGCACTTCAACTGTGTTTTCATACTTCCAGTAGCATTTTAGAATGAATTTCCTTTCTTCAAAGTTTAGTCTAGCTGCCATCATTTATTCCAGTGGGTTTAATCTGCAAAGAAAAAACAAACAATTGAGTTATCAGCTGCTAAAGTGTGTGTGCATTTTTTGGGACACCCTGTATATATATATATATATATATATATATATATATATATATATATATATATATATATATATATATATATATACCGTACTTTCCGGGCTGTTGAGCACATCTGACTATAAGCCACACCTGAATATAAGCCACTCCCACCAAATTTTAAAAGAAAAACATATTTATACATATATAGGCCGCAACTGACTATAAGCTGCAGGTGTCCACGTTGTAACATGAGATATTTCCACAGACAGATGGTAAACAGACAGATTATTTAAATCTTTTTTTCCATCCCTTCACTGCTTTTTTCCAAACAGTGTCTGGAACACGTCAGTAAAACGTCAGGAACAGGCTGGTTCAAAAACCCAGAACAGTCACTGATCTGTGTCTTCCTCTTCTTCTGCTCATTAAACCACTGCAGTCGTCTTCTTCAGTGTTCTTCAGTTGAACATCCTCAAAGGCTCCGTCACACTCCTTCTCCGTCTCTCCTCTGTTGTCTCTCATTGTCTCTTCGTGCTGCAGCTCTGTTTCCTTCTTTTCAGACTCATCCATTGGTTTGAACTTTAAAGCTGCATCATATGCTTTTCTTCGTGTGTTTTCCATGATGAGGGTTTGTGCAAAATGATTGTTCAGCTTAAATCTTCTCCTCTTCATCACCTTTTCCGTCTCTGTTTCACTTTTGCACTTCCTGCTACAGCGCCCCCTGGAGGCCGGTAGCCCCTAAAAATCTATACTAGAGCTGCATCGTTGGATAAGCCGCAGGGTTCAACGTGTGAGAAAAAAGTAGCAGCTTATAGTCCGGAAAGTACGGTGTGTGTATACTGCTGTTTGGACCTGGTGTGTGCACAGACGTTTCTGATGTTTACAACGCAGTGTGTTCATTTAATCTGATGTTTCAGTCGCTGCTCCTGCCTTTAAGTCTGTGTGGTTTGGTTCACCGCAGATTTAGGATTATTACACGCCAACAGGATGTTGTGGATTTGTGTCGTTGTTATTCAGCTGCTGTCAGATCAACAGGTAAATGGGTCCTGTTATTTTATTTTTCAGTCAAAAATACTGACTGGAGCTCCTTTAATACAAGACAATAACTGTATTTGTAAAACTTTGTAAAAAAAAAAAAAAATACAACAAAAAAATGTTTTATTCTGCTGTTGTGATCATGTTTTCTGAAATAGATGATAGAATTAAACCGAAATCAGAAAAACAGTTTGTATCTGTGTGATTGATGTCGTAACCGTCACAGAATCCAGTTATTATACGCGCAATCAAATTATTTTCCACATTTTGCCTCCGAACCCTTCGCTGCGTTCACTCACTTGTTGCTGATTATCCTCCCTCACTTGTAGCTCCTCATCAAATAAATAAATAAATAAAAACACAAACAGGCTGCTGCTATTTTCATCAGATTTGGTTTGTTTCCCTGGGGATCGACGGTCTCCACAACAAACCCCCGTCCTCATCTGCTCACATTATTTGGCTCGTTGGGACTCCAGTGTAACGAAGAATGGGAAAATGACACTATTATGTTGCATTTATCAACACAATAGGAGAAAAGGGAAGACTGTGTGTGTGTGTGTGTGTGTGTGTGTGTGTGTGTGTGTGTGTGTGTGTGTGTGTGTGTGTGTGTGAGGGGGCTACAGACGCCTCTTTAGTCCACAGCAGGAATATTTTTTTATTTTTTTTTATTTTTGTTTTTGAGAAACCCATAACACAAATACTTATGCAGACCAAACAATACAAAACAAACAGACAGCAGAGGAGAGAGTCCAACAGTAGAGCGGTGTCTAGTCCACATACACACACATGCATCAGTACACTCATATACCCATATTCATTTGTCCTTTACAGTAAAGTTTGAGGGTCCATTGAAATTATACAGTCTGGTCTCACAGTTACAATATAAGTGAGCCACTTTGACCACTTTTCAGTAAAAATATCAGTTTTACATCTTGAATTAAATGTGATTCTCTCCATGCCATATACATAGTACACTACATCAGTTACAGTGGGTATGTGTCTTTGCAGCTGTCTTCTGGTCAGTACTTGCCACTAAGAGTCATCTCAATAAATATTTATCACTCTTAGTACACTTGAGTTCTTCTGAATCATTGAGGTACATGGTCTTAAAGTCAAAAGAAATTTTAAACTTAAGAACTGCCTCCAAGAGGCCGTGGACCACAGGTGTTTTCTGTCAGACTGCAGTGGAAGCTCAGCTTCCTCTAAAATGACTCCCATTAAATGCTCAAATCTGTTCAGTTGTTTTCATTTCATTGACTCCAAATGTGTTGGAACACGTTCATCTCTCAGACCAGTTGGTTCAGAATCAGTTTGATCCCAGATCAGTGGACTGGATGTTGTTCACTTCTCCTCCATTCCCGTGTCTGTGTTTTCTCCTCCATCTCTGCTCAGTGCATTTGTCGTAGACGCTCAGTGTCCATGCACTTCAATGGGACTGAGTGGAACTGCTGGAAACTGACTCTAAACTGGACGATCATTGGATAAATGACACCATGTTGTCCCGCCCCCGGACGCTCTTTGTCTCTGGGGGTGAATGGAGCTGTGGGCGGAGCTCGGCCGGGCCGGACGCTGAGCTTCCACGTGCTGACTGGGGGATGGGTCCGAAGGCTGAATGCGGTTTGATTGACAGCTGTTTTCAGATCTGCTCCTTCACTGACACAGTTCAGTTTAATACCGTCACACATTCTGCTGTGGAATCACAGAAACCAAATGAACTGTTCATTTACTGACCTGAAAGAAAACACAACCACTGGACGAACTGGTTTACATTTAACATAACTTCAACATTTTCTTGTTTACTTGGTACGATAAGGTCACTGAGCATTTTCTGAAAAAGGAACGGAGGACGAATTGTTGTTTAAATAACTTGACCATTTTTTTGATGTAAGCTGACAATGGGCTTCCCCTGTCTGAAAGACGAGCAGCCGACACTGCCATAGAAACATCCAAATGGAGCCACCGAGGGACAATCCCAGAAGATATGGAAGTGGTTTACCACCGTACTTCCACAGGACCTCCAACATGCAGTCTGGTCAGAGGACTGAGCTGCAAAAGAATCCAGTCCAGTTCTTCCAGCTGTATTCCCTCCAGGAGGGGGAGCTAGCTGTCGTCCATTGTTGTCTGCGGATTCTGTCCCATTCATCCACAGTTATCATGAGGTTCCCCTCTGATTCCCATCTCATTTTAATGTCCAGAGTAGAAAACTAATTGGAGTTTAGTGTATGGCTGTGAACATTTGGGTGCTTTTGTACAGGTGTGTTTTCTATGTTTATTTGTGAGTCGCCTCAGTTTCACACTCTGTCACTTTTGGTATGATTGCCATTTGGATCATGTCGATTCCCCAGACACAATGTACGTCTGTCTGTCCGTCTGTCTGTGTGTCTCCTTTTCTTTCCACTCAGTCTCTCAGGTCCATGTCCCTCGAGTGTTTTTCTTCCGTTGTCAACTGTCTCCTTCCCTATTTCATCTACATTCTCCAGGTCGTTACTTCTCAGTGAGTTTTCTAAATATGATGGATTTTAATCAGTCCCTACAGCCTCTTATGGTCTGTTCACACTAGGGTTGGGAATCTTAGTTTTCAGGCCGATACGATTCACATCTCGATGCAGCATCTCTGATCTGATATTAAAGATACATGTGTGGCATCTCATGATGCGATGTGATACCATTCACACCCAAACCACAATACAGAGCAATTAAGCCCATTCTGATTGAACACATTCATTCTGGTTAAAAAAAAAAAAAAATGCAGTGCAATTCAATGAGCTGATTATTTATTTATCAAATAAGACCATGACTTTTCACAAAGTGTCTTTAGTTCAGTTTCAGAACACGTGCCTCACATTCAGTCAGTGAAAAAGTTTGGACTTTGTTTCCAAAGTCGTTTCTCTGTTTGTTTCTAACTCAACTTCTTGGTCCGTCACTGAATCTATTTGTAATGAAATATATTTGTAATGAAGGTGAAACAGACAAAGGTTCTGTCACTTTAAGAGACACCTGCGCAAGGTATTATGGGATGTGCTGTTGGATCTGTATCTGTAAGGAAGTATCTGTGGTGTGTACTGCAGTACTCAGTACAGCTGATCTAGTAAAAGTACCCGTTCATAAACCACATGTTCTCCTCCTTCTGTGTCTGTCACATTCACATACGCACAGTACAGGATTCATCTGCACATGCTCAGTACAGGATTCATCTGCACATGCTCAGTACAGGATTCATCTGCACATGCTCAGTACAGGATTCATCTGCACATGCTCAGTACAGGATTCATCTGCACATGCTCAGTCCATGGGCAGAGCTCAGACTGTTCGTGTACAGTGTACACATCTGCCAATCCGCAGCGCACATTAACGTGGGTCTGAAGAAAAGAAAAACTTGACCCAAATAAACAGGAACGCTTTCAAATGAGAGTAAAAATATATTTTATTAAACGGATCGAATTTTATCGATACAAACATTCAATAACCAGTGCATCACGATATCATTCCAAACTTTTCATTCACTCACAGCTTCTGTACCAGTGAACTGGGATCGTACACGTGCGTGTCAGCGTATCGATGCGCATAATCTTCCCATCCCTAGTCCACGCTAATACTGATATTTGTCTAAGCAGGTATTTTCAGCCTCGGGGGGCAAAAACAAAATTAAAAAATCGATCACAACCATCATAAAAAAAATGTTAGTGGTGTGCGATACTGCATATTTGGTATCAAAAGCAGACTTTTTTGATTGAATTAAGCAAAAAAAAAACAACAAAAAAAACAATCTGCCAATGGAACAAGTGAAACTTCTCTTGTTCAGATCAGTGTAAATCAGATTTTCCAGATCTGTTGTCTATAAATCAGTTCTTCTATCTCAGTGTACAGTTCCTCTGGAGGAGATTCTGTCTGATTTTAAGTGTGATCAGATATTTGGAACAGAAATGAGACAAAGACACTTGGTAAGATTTTATTTTTTTCCAGTGAAACTTAAACTAAAGACTGTGTTGTTATTTTTGACCCCTGTATTCAAGTGTAATCTGTCTGTTCTGCTGATATTTTTTATTAGTTTATTCTCAGACAACTATTTTTTGACTTCATTCTTGAATTATCTTTTTAATCTTCCTTCGTACGGATCACTCCTTTTCTTTCAGAGAACTCTTGTGTTTTTTCCACACTTATATAAATGCAGATTTTGTGTGTCATGTTCATAAGTTTTTTTCAGTTTTAAGTGACTGAATTTGCAGCTGAATGTGACTCAGACCTAAATGACACACCTGAACA
>NC_043961.1:61168605-61193605 GCF_902148855.1 Sphaeramia orbicularis
TACAGTTTTTTCCTGTTCTTTTCCATTTGATGTGTAAAATCACAGTCTGTTTTTGTCATTTCATTGATATTTTCCTGTATCTTGAAAATACAAGAAAAATCTGTAAAATAAACAGTGAAAATTCTGTTAAATTACAGATTTTTTTTTTTTTTTTTGTTTTTACAGTGCATTTGGAGTTGTCATTGTTTATATGTTATTCTGACAGTATTTGACTGGTCCTGCCCACTTGAGATTGAATTGTTCTGAATGTGGAACCTGAACTAAAAGGATTGGTCATATCTTAGTGTAAATTTTGCATTTCACACATTCAAAGGGCCAGACTGGATCCTTTGGTGGGCCACATTTGGCCCCTGGGCCGCATGTTTGACACCTGTGACGTACAGTGTCTTATGCATTCCAGCCAGCCTCCACTTATACAATTTCCAAAAACACAACACCTTTATTCCAGGTTCCAGCGGGACCCAGAGCAGAGTGATGGATCTGTATAAATGTGACGGTTTTAATCTGCTGCTGTGTGACCTGCTCTAAACTCAAACCGACAGCAGGAGTTAGAGGAAGCAGAGCTGGAACAGAGGCTGGGCTGACGACTGACACGATCTACAGCCACTGTTCAGCCAGTTTGGGCTCTTCATACACATTCTACATTACACGTCAGACAAAAGTTGTGATTTTGAATCCATGTATCATTCGTTCTTTTCATATTCAGCTGAGAATCCACGATCAGAAAACGAAAAAAATGGCTGGTTATTTTATTATTCATGTACAAATCCAAAATCAAAAACAGAGTTGCTTTTCATTCTTTCGATTTTACGCACAAATTAAAAATTGGAAATAAGCAAATGGACCAACTGTGGGGTTTCATGTTGACATTTGTGAGATCTGAGTTGGGTCAGTGGATCTGTTGTAGTTGGATTTTATTTTCAGAAACAAAACAAAAACTAGTGGTTCATTGATTTTCGGTTTAAAATAGAAGAATTAAAATTGAATTTCGAGGCGTTTTTCTTTTTCAGTTTCAAAACAGATGAACCAAATTTAAAAAACGGACTGATTTTCATTTTCTCTTTCTCATAACAAACAAGAAAGTTCCTACCTGACAGAAATGGAAAAACAGACCAAAAACACCTGTTTTTTTGTTTTTTTTTTCTGAACCGGATGTTGTTATTTTCAAGGAAACAGCGCTAATGCCAAGGTCACAAAGACTCTTACAAATGATGGGTTTGTACCGATCTTCCAGTCCATATGAAATTTTGTACAAACCCATCCATTGTAAGATTTAAAAAGTTTTTTTTTTTTTAATGCATGTTGTGAATTCATGTCTTATTGAGCAGAAAATAAGCAAAAACCTACTAGATTGAGTTTCCATCCTCGGTCTACTGCCTGCTCTTCAGTGTAGTTTCAGACTGTCATGACTTCATTCTCAGTAACAGCAGTGTGGTGCCTGTTAGACGTCCTTCTTAATCTGCTGCTCTTTAGTTTCTCTACATTACACTGGTTCGTCTCCTTTAATATCTGTACACCAGTGTGTTGTCACTGTCCCGTTCAGATGCAACACCCCCGCTGCCGTTTGCTTTCTCTAATTAGGACTTTTCACAGTTCACATGTGAGTTCTGACCCTGAAGCTCAGTCCTAAATGACCCTTGAGCTAACACTTGTCATTTAGCACCGGGCTACTTAGCTTTGATTCATTTGAAAGGGGCGGAGCCTCCCACATTAAACACTGCATTAAAACGGACGCCGCTCTTAAATAAAGCCTCAGGAAATCCACTGTGTGTTCAAGACCACTGGGTCTGGAAAAAACACTGAGCACCATCAGTGTAAAAATATGAAACAATGTAAAAGCCCAAACTAGTGCTGAGTTTATGTTTAATATGGATCCATGGACTTAAATTATACCAGCGACACAATGCAGAGATGATGTACCAGCAAAAGGGGGGGGGGGGATAATTTAGAACCTGTATGAAGAGCTAAAAAAGAATGAACAGTGGATCTACACTGGAAAAAATTTAAGTCTGACCAAGTGTATTTATATGAATATGAAAAGAACGAATGAGACACGAATTCAAAATTACGACTTTTGTCCGATGTGTTCTCCATTTTGCGTTCTTGGTGTCAGGTGACGGTGATTTGGTGTGCAATCGCTATTTTAATCAAAGGTCTGATCAAGGTTCTAATAGTTTTTGATTTTTCATTCTAGTTCAGTTTTTTTAGTTTGGACTTTTTTTTTCTCCAATTCAGTTCGTTTTAATTTGTTTTTAGAGCAGGTTTGATAGTTTTTATTAGTTTTCATTTTTTTTCTAAATGCTTAGTTTTAGTTCAGTTGTAGTTCAGTGGTCTCTTTTCTCTTCTTCTCTGTCGTCATATTCAAATCAATCCCAGACAGGACTCTGCTGCTTTAGTCTCCATGTTTCCAGGTAGAGTGGGGACCAGAAGACGACTGGAAACCACAAGTGAACACAAGTGACGGACCCTTAAATGTCATACGGTGCCAGCAGAGAAAATGGCTGGAGCGAAATAAATCAATTTCATATCAATCTGACATTGACAAAGATGAAAACAAAGGGAATTTTATCCATAATTTTTATTTGTTTTAGTTAATTCTGTAAACACACACTGCAGTTTCAGTTAGTTAGCTTTTTTTTTTTTTCTTTTAATTATAGTTTTTATTTATTCCAGTTAACAAAAATGTTTTTTCAATTCTAGTTTTCATCATTAGTTTTCATTAACGATAATAACCTTGCTGTGGACACACTTATACTCTGTATAAAGTTCATACAAGCTGTGAGAAATAATCTTAGTGTGCACTCTAAGAAATAAAATGTTGGAATTTGTTGGATTTAAATAAAAATCTTATGCAACTTGTTCCACGAAATATAGTTTTTTTTTTAAATATAAAAAGATGCTGCAGTTAATTGCAAAGATAACTTACTAATAAATCCAAAGTAATTGTGTCAATAAATCTAAAATAAGGTGTCGCTTTAATGCTACAACTTAAGAATTACATTTTCTAATCAACAGTATTGGTTTGGATTCACACACATTTTGTTGTAAATTTAGTGATGGGAAATAAGATTCTTTTAACTAATTCGATTCTTTTAGTTCGTTTGTTTTTTCAATTCTAGTTTTTGTCATTTCGCTAGTTTTTGTTAACGATAATAACCTTGGGTCAGACATCTTAAATCAAAGAAAAAAAGATGGAAAAGGGAAGAAAAACAAAGTGACTTTCTGTTATTTAGTGGCAGTGAAAAGAAATGAAAGCCAAATATAAATAAATAAAAGTAAGAAAAAGGAGTGGTAAACAAAAGGCGGTTCTGTTTTTTCTGGCTGCTTTCCTTTTAGTGCTGCTGAACTTCTAGCGTCTCCACAGTATTCAAGTGTCCACTGTTGCATTAGCGGCGTGGCCCATTAGGAAAAGGTCATCCACGCAGGCAGACGTCGAACACAGACGTCCCACCGACGGCTCCAGCTGTTCCTCTGAAAAGACCGTCTGTCTTTCAACAGCTCGAAAAACATTTGGATTAATGTGGAAATCAAGTTAAAAGGTCGACAATTTTATGGCCTTCTTTTGTTTCGCAAGTGGGAGTGGGAGTGGGAGGGGCCGTGTGTGTGTTTATTCGTGTGTGTGTGTGTTTATGCGTGTGTGTGTGTTCATGCGTGTATGTGTGTGTGTGTGTGTTTCATCAGCCTATCTTCCGTGGCGTCCTTGTCTACCTGTCCTCCCTCGCCCCCCCATCCATTAATCCATCACATCACATGATAGCCATTCATCTTTTTGTCTGTCTGTCTGTCTGTGTGTGTGTGTGTGTGTGTGTGTGTGTGTGTGTGTGTCTGTCTGTCCTCCCTGCAGTCGTTCATTCTACTCTTCATCTGTCATCAGTCTAAAGCTCAGACTATGCACCAGTGTCGTCTATTCGTCTTTCAGACAGGGGAAGCTCATTGTCGCTTACATCAAAAAAAATTGTCAACTTATTTAAACATAAATTGGTCCTCTGTTCCTTTTTCAGTAAATGCTCAGTGTCTTTATCGTACACAGTCGGTGTCTTTTCCAGGACTGGACCAGTGTCCAGCAGAGCTGGTCTGCTCAGACGGCCTTAGGGCTGTAGGACTGGAGCCTCTAAACTACAGAAGCTCCTGTTCCAGCTGCACATGGAGCTGACACTGAGGAACTAGTGACAACAGTTAATGATATGAAACTGAACAAGAAATGATTAAATTCTGGAACTGAAACAAGAAAACGTTGAAATTCTGTTAAATGTAAACCAGTTAGTCCAGTGCTTGTGTTTTCTTTCAGGTCAGTAAATGAACAGTTCATTTGGTTTCTGTGATTTCCCAGCAGAATGTGTGACGGTATTAAACTGAACTGTGTCAGTGAAGGAGCAGATCTGAAAACAGCTGTCAATCAAACCGCATTCAGCCTTCGGACCCATCCTCCAATCAGCACGTGGAAGCTCAGTGTCCGGCCCGGCCGAGCTCCGCCCACAGCTCCATTCACCCCCAGAGACAAAGAGCGTCCGGGGGCGGGACAACAAGGTGTCATTTATCCAATTACTGTCCAGTTTAGAGTCAGTTTAAACCAGTTCCACTCAGTCCCATTGAAGTGCATGGACGCTGAGCGTCTACGACAAATGCACTGAGCAGAGATGGAGGAGAAAACACAGACACGGGAATGGAGGAGAAGTGAACAACATCCAGTCCACTGATCTGGGATCAAACTGATTCTGAACCAACTGGTCTGAGAGATGAACGTGTTCCAACACATTTGGAGTCAATGAAATGAAAACAACTGAACAGATTTGAGCATTTAATGGGAGTCATTTTAGGGTCAGAGGAGCTTCCACTGCAGTCTGACACAAACACCTGTGATATGAAGTTAGAACAGCGCTGTCCTGCATCATCTGCTCACAGACTCTGCTCTTTTACTTTGTGCACTTTCTTTTAGAATTTCCTTTCCTTTCCTTTCCTTTCCTTTCCTTTCCTTTCCTTTCCTTTCCTCATATTTCATCCCTGGTGTCTTTGCTAATCTCACCTCTCTTTCCCCCTCCTCCTCCTCTTCTTTTCATCTTACCCAGCATCACCTTTCCTCCCTCCCCTCTCTCCCTCTCTCCCTCCCTCCTACAGACATTCATTCACTCCTCCGTTCATCTATCCATCACATTGTCTCCTCTGTTCCTCTGCTTTCCTTTCCTTCACACACAGTATACAGAAGTGCAGTATTTTACAGAATGGTCGTATATTTTACACCTGTCCTCTCCTGTTTCTCTCTCTCTCTCTCTCTCTCTTCTTTAACTCTCTTTATCTTCCCTCTGTCCTCTACCCTGTGCACTCATATTTGCCTTTGCCTTCTGTTTCTTTGCGGTCCTCGTCGGGTATGATCCCACTTTTATTTCTACATGAGTCGCTGCTGCACACACACAAGCCTATCTTTTGCAATTGCAGCGATTATAATTGCTTTCTCATTATCTCTTTTTTGTATTATTTGCATATTATTAGCATGGAGAGCAGGACTGTCAGGCACCAGGCAGGGACAGAACAGGAGCTGGTTCAGAGTACCTGCAGATTGATTGTAATGTGCCTGAAATTAGAGTGGAGCTGTGAAATGAATATTAGATTTGTTGCTGTTTGCTGTAATTTTCTGCGCTGGAGTGTTCTGTCTTATTTGTCCGTCCAACACCTTGTTAAAGGCGATTCAAGGAGACAAGGAGGGAAATTGACTACGGGCGTTTGCACGAGGCCGCCTTTGAAATCTGTATTCAGCCGACAAACCAATGCACTGGATGTCTGGAGTCGGCCTCATGCCTCTGCGCTCTTTCATTCTTTCTAACCACACTGTAAAAAAAACACAAAAAAACACAAAAAAATGGTATTATTCCTGCAGCTGGGGTGCCAAAATAATACTGTTAAACAACAGAAAACCATCTCATAAAAATACGGTAATTTTCCATAATTGAAATACAGTTTTTTGCCCTAACTTTACATGAGATTTTGCACACACACACACACACACACACACATATATATATATATATATATATATATATATGTATACACTTAAAAAAATCTGTAATTTAACAGAATTTTCACTGTTTATTTTACAGATTTTTCCTGTATTTTTAAGATACAGGAAAATATCCATGAAATGATAAAAACAGACTGTGATTTTACATGTCAAATGGAAAATAACATGAAAAAACTGTAACTGTGAATAACCAAAAAAATTCAATTTTTTAAAATGATACTTTTCTGTTTTCACAGAAAAATACAGTTAAAATACATTTCCAAATGTATCATAATTTCACAAATATTTCTTTTCTATTTATGAGATCAAACTGTTAATTTAAAGTTTAATACTGTAAAAAAAAAAAAAAAAAATTAATAAAACAAGATAAAATTACTGACAATTAACCGTAACAAGACTTGTTTGTTAATTGACAAATATCTTGTGTAATTACAGGAGGTTTCACAACAAAAATGTTGAATAAATGTATTTTTGTGAATGTATAACATGTATAAGCACTGATAAACTGTCCAAATACAGTTTTTATCAGTGGATTGGACAACTGAGTCTCACTGAAAATTATTTATATATATATTTATAGGGAATTGGATTGTTTTAATACATGTAAATATTCTTTATTAAACATTAAAAAGTCAAAAAATATGCAAAATCTCATGTAAAGTTAGGGCAAAAAACTATATTTTAATGATGGAAAATTACCGTATTTTTATGAGATGGTTATTTTCCGTTATTTAATAGTATTTTTTGGCACCCCTGCTGCTGGAATAATACTGTTTTTATTTTTGTTTGTTTGTGTGTTTGTTTTTACGGTGTATATATATATAGATATGTATGTAAAAAATTTTCAATGAGACTCACTTGTCCAATCCACTGATAAAAACTGTATTTGGACAGTTTATCAGTGCTTATACATGTTGTGAAACCTCCTGTAATTACACAAGATATTTGTCAATTAACAAACAAGTCTGATTAAACTGACAGAACAAATACTTCTTTAACGGTTGTCAGTAATTTTATCTCATTTTATTATTATTTTTTTTTTACAGTATTAAACTTTAAATTAACAGTTTAATCTCATAAATACAAAAGAAATATTTGTGAAATTACGAAACATTTGCAAATGTATTTTAACTGTATTTTTCTGTGAAAAAAGAAAAAAAATTCTTTTAAAAAATGGAAATTTTATGGTTATTCACAGTTACAGTTTTTTCATGTTATTTTCCATTTGACATGTAAAATCACAGTCCGTTTTTGTCATTTCATTGATATTTTCCTGTATCTGAAAAATACAGGAAAAATCTGTAAAATAAACAGTGAAAATTCTGTTAAATTCCAGATTTTTTTTTTTTACAGTGCATCTGTAAAGATCACTCTTTTCTTTAGACGTCCCTTGTAAAACTTAAATCTCTCCGATTTTGGCTCGGCCTCTTTTCCCTCACTTCTCATTTGTACCAATCACCCACTGCCATCCAAAAAAAAAAAAAATCCTTGTACTCTCAAACCAATTTTACGCTTTTGATGTATGATTTATTTGAAATCGATTCCCCTACACGCTCATGTTTTGTTGATGCATGCGTCTGTGATCTGCCTGTTCGCTGATTTTACCTGATATCAGGAGGGTCTGGCGAACATCCACAGCCTGAGGCACATGTGGGATTTACCCACATCAACAGACAATTCTTGTCTTCACTACAAAGACAGTCCTTGTACTGTATTTGTAAGATATTTTCATGGTTTTATAATGTTGAACATGGTGAAATACCACCGAAACAGTCAACTTTAGTCAGATCTCTTTTTGTAAAAAACGCATAAAAGCAGCTGTCACTACACTGTAAAAAAAATCTGTAATTTAACAGAATTTTCACTGTTTATTTTACAGATTTTTCCTGTATTTTTAAGATACAGGAAAATATCAATGAAATGACTAAAACAGACTGTGATTTTACATGTCAAATGGAAAATAACACGAAAAAACTGTAACTGTGAATAACCATAAAATTTCAATTTTTTAAAAGAAAGTTTTTCTTCTTTCACACACAAAAAAAAAACAGTTAAAATACATTTGCAAATGTATCATAATTTCACAATATTTCTTTTGTATTTATGAGATTAAACTGTTAATGTAAAGTTTAACACTGTAAAAAAAAAAAAAAAAAAAAAAGTAAAACAAGATAAAATTACTGACAATTAACGGTAACAGAAGTATTTGCTCTGTCAGTTGAACCAGACTTGTTTGTTAATTGACAAATATCTTGTGTAATTACAGGAGGTTTCACAACAAAAATGTTGAATAAATGTATTTTTGTGAATGTATAACATGTATAAGCACTGATAAACTGTCCAAATACAGTTTTTAGCAGTGGATTGGACAACTGAGTCTCATTGAAAATTAGTTATGTATATACAGGGTGGGGAAGCAAAATTTACACTGAACATTTAGTTGTTTTTTCTCAGCAGGCACTACGTCAGTTGTTTTGAACCCAAACATATACTGATGTCATAATCATACCTAACACTATTATCCATACCTTTTCACAAACTTTTGCCCATATGAGTAATCAGGAAAGCAAACGTCAAAGAGTGTGTGATTTGCTGAATGCACTCGTCACACCAAAGGAGATTTCAAAAATAGTTGGAGTGTCCATAAAGACTGTTTATAATGGAAAGAAGAGAATGACTATGAGCAAAACTATTACCAGAAAGTCTGGAAGATACTATTAAAGAAGAATGGGAGAAGTTGTCACCCCAATATTTGAGGAACACTTGTGCAAGTTTCAGGAAGCGTGTGAAGGCAGTTATTGAGAAAGAAGGAGGACACATAGAATAAAAACATTTTCTATTATGGACATTTTCTTGTGGCAAATAAATTCTCATGACTTTCAATAAACTAATTGGTCATACACTGTCTTTCAATCCCTGCCTCAAAATATTGTACATTTTGCTTCCCCACCCTGTACTTATAGGTAATTTGATTGTTTTAATACATGTAAATATTCTTTATTAAGCATTAAAAAGTCCAAAAAAAAATATGCAAAATCTCATGTAAAGTTAGGGCAAAAAACTGTATTTTAATTATGTAAAATTACTGTATTTTTATGAGATGTTATTAACAGGATTTTTTCGGCACCCCTGCTGCCAGAATAACACAGTGTTTTTTTACGTTTTTTTTTTTTTTTTTTTTTTAACTGCACATCTCTGTGCTTCAACTCTGCATGGTATTCTTCTGCTTTTTCATCAGTCAAATGGGCATAAAAACATTATATTATGTCATTTACAACACTACAAATAGAAAGCACAGTACCTTTGAATGTGTCTGCCTGGTGTTCAGCACCATGGACAGCGCACATTAACCCATACACACCCAGTGCTGCTTTTGTGGCATTTCCCAAATGAACTGTTCTCTGTATTTAACCTTTATTAAGTCATTTAACACCATTTATTATAATATTAGTAAGTAAGTAAGTAAGTAAAGTTTATTTATAAAGCGCTTTTCACAGATAAAAATCACAAAGTACCGTACATAAAATGGGTGCAATAAAACAACATAAGAATAATTTCATCAAATTAATAAAAAGGACGAATCCATCAACCAAAAGCTTTCCAAAATAAAATAAATATTCTCTGTATTTTGTGTTTTTGTTTGTTTGTTTCTTTTGTCAGTGAAAATCTGGTATTTTCCTATATTTAATTCACCGATCATGTAGATTTTCAGTAAAGCTCAGTTTAAGGTTGAGGGTTATTGTATGGAAAACTGAGAAAACTGAAGAAAAACTGACTTTTTCAGCAAAGATATCAAAAAGAGAACGTAAAAAACAAGTGTGTCCATCCACTGTCACTGATCCAACTCCATGGGTTTTACTGGTGAATCAATGTTGTAGAACATGACGGTGTTTCCATGGTAACTACGGAGCCTCTGAACGTCCAAATGGGTCATATCTGATGACCATGAAAAGATGAAGAACTATTTGACACCAGTTATTGACATGGACTGATAGGATTAGTGCTGTAGAAGTTGGGTCTTTGTGGGTTAAAAAGATCTTCTCTAGACTAAACAGACTGTTGCTTTTTGAAACATGCAGAAATGAATCCTTTCATGTATGAATTGTCAATAAACTAGTGGTATTTTTTATTCTTTCTTTTTTTTTTTTACATAAAACATATCCAGTTGAATTTCTTATCTTATTTCTGTACCATAACACCCAGCTATCCATTCTAGTGGATGTCATACATTAACAATTTAACATATAATGGTATTAATGTTTAAACATGAACATATCTATAAAGCTGTTTCCACAAAAAAGAATTTATGAATGATTTAAGAAAACATATAATTTCAGTGTAAAATGTAACTGTCCGCTGTGGTGAATGTCATGAATCAGTAATAATATTCTGTGAAACTTCAGTTACTGAAAGAAAATATCAAAAACCATAAGGATTAAACTGTGAACAAACTATTCCCTAAACCAGGGCTGTCAGACTCATTTTAGTTCAGTTCCACATACAGCCTAATATGAAATACACTGGGCCGGACCAGTCAAATAATGTAAATAATATGATAGCAACTTAGAAATAAATTCAACTCCAAAGTTTTCTCTATGTTTTTGAGTGAAAAAAGTAAAATTCCATAATTAAAATGTTTACATCTATGAACCGTACTTGAACATAACATGAACAAACATGAACAACCTGAAAATTCTTAAGGAAAATAAGTGTAATTTTAACAATATTACACCTCAGTTTATTATTTATACATGTGCATTATAACTTACAGATCACAGTGGATCTACAAATACACCAAACATTTGATAATAGGCAGAATATATAAATACTAAATACCTTTCAGGTTGTTCATATTTGTTGTGAAAAGCCAGTCTATAAAGCAGTGTTTTTCAACCTTGGGGTCTGGACCCCATGTGGGGTCGCCTGATATTTCTCGTAATGGATAAAAAAAAAAGAAAATAAATACTAATAAAAAAATATACAGTGAGTTGAGAGAGACAATCACTATATCTATCTATCTATCTATCTATCTATCTATCTATCTATCTATCTATCTATCTATCTATCTATCTATCTATCTATCTATCTATCTATCTATCTATCTATCTATCTATCTATCTATCTATCTATATCTATATCTATATCTAGATCTATATGACAGACATGACAAACTGTGAGTGTGAAACTGCAGCACTGTGGTTCTGTTTCTGTGTCAGATGTTCACTGTGGTCAGTTTCAGATGCTGCAGCTCTTTCATAATTCATAGTTTCAGTTCTTGTTTGTTCAGTATTAATTGTCCTCCTTGTAAATCCCAGCTGGACTGACTGTACAGATCCTGAATCCTTTGTGCAGTAATCTACACCTGGATTTACTGCCTCTGTCCACGATAATATACATTATATAGACTAAATGTGGACTAAAATTAAAGTTTATTTGCAACATAGTATAGCAAACTATTACATGATCAAAAACAAATTAAGTTTAGCAAAAAAAAAAAAAAAAAAAGTCTCTGTTTTGAATGTCTGGGGTCGCCAGAAATTTGTGATGTTCAAATGGGGTCAGGAGTAAAAAAAAAAAAGGTTGGAAACTACTGCTGTAAATATACACATTTTTGTGTAATTTTACTTTTTTGACACTAAAACAAAAAGAAAAAATTGCTTTTTTTTCATTATTTATAGGTTATTATGATAGTGTTTTACTGGTCTGACCCACTTTAGATTGAACATCCTTGATTGTTCATATGTTCAGTGTAATTTTTGTATTTCACAAATTCATCCCAGGGCCAGATTGGACCCTTTGGTGGGCTGGATTTGGCCCCTGGGACACATGTTTGACACCTGTGGTCTAAACTATAGCTTATTAGAGAATCTCTTAGTGACCACATGTTTTGAATTCATTCAACAATAAATCAGGATAAGATAAGACTTTAATTATTCCCACAGTGAGGAAATTCAAGTGTCTGTTGGAATTATACAGTTGAAGAACATATTAAGACCTTAGCTTTATATAATTAGAATGCAATATGTTATAATTATGATTTTTTATGTTTTGTGATCAGAATGTAATATGATACAGCTCTGATTTCTGTGTTTTGCTGATTTGCTCTGAGTTTTGACATATTGACATTACTAGGGTACAGGTTTCAAGGAGTAAAATGGAAAAATACAGCGTCAGGAGTGGGAGGACAACACCCCATGGAATAGGATACAAAAACAGGAAAAAGATAATTCAGGGCGTCCACTGTCGCGTCCGTCCACCAGCAAAAGTTTTCACATACACGTGCTATTCCAAATCCAATATTTATGAAAATAGAGCTTCCACTGTCAAAGAATATCAGTAGTCTGTGCACAAATGGATTAGCATTATTTACACACACTTCTATGACTTTAGGACAACTGTTTTCTTTTTGATAAAAATGGACACTCATTTGACCCCCTAAGTAAATTTTAGCCATAATGCTTTAGGAGAACAGTCTGTGATATACCAGCAGAATTCACACGTCAGACCTGTTACATCTGCATGAATAAAAACAGTCACAACATGATGTGCACATGAGCGCTGTCCTCCGTAGACGTCTGTCTGTGTCTGCGTCGTTGACAAATGAATTCTACAATATTGTAAACCTGATGTTGCATCAAACGCTCTTGCTGCTCAAACATTTGTGCAAACATCTGCATCTGTAAAAACCATATCGCTATGACGATAACAAAAACAGCTGAATGTCCATGATTCTCTCCTTTCACACTGCTCATTTCTGTCCAATGGACGAACGGCCTCACCACATGTGGTTTTGTTTACAGATTTATGTCCACTTATAAAAGTATACAATGTGAAAGAGAACCACACCAAAACAAAAACAAAACAAACAAAAAAACAAAACAAAACATTGGTCCGGCCCAAAGCAAGTAAACTATCAGACTTTCCTGGTGTGAATACACCCTAAATATTGATTCATTGTTATTTTTAAATCCTGTTTCAGGTCTGGTTTATGATCAAGGTAATAACCAATGTAACAAGTGGGGGTGGGGGGGGGTGGAGAATTGGAGTCGGATTTGTCAGTAGTTGTTGGGCGCATGCGCACGCAGCGACCGGCAGTGAGCGAGAGCTGGCTGCAAAACAAATCTACCCACGGGTACAAATAAAGTCACCTTGAACCTTGAACCTGAAATAAATACCTTCTGTCTGTATGTCGCTCTGTTTGGAGAAGGAAAACTTTTAAGTCCGTGGACATGAGAGAAAACCCTGCACATCAGAGTTTGTATAGAAGGTTCAGGAGTCCAGACACAGCACCATGGACAGAAGTGTGTGTGTGTGTGTGTGTGTGTGTGTGTGTGTTGTGTTGTGTTGTGTTGTGTTGTGTAGCGCTAGAACCCGTCCCGATCAGTGTTGTGTCCATTGCGTGCGTGCGTGCGGGGAGGGAGAGGGAGAGAGAGAGTGACCGACTGTTAGTCTGTCCTGGCCTAATGTCATGTACCACTGGTGGAACTGGGTGTGGGGGGGCAGGTCCATAAACTGTGTGTGTGGGGGGGTCATATGTCTCATATCATTATTTTTTTCTTCCGTCATTCCATAAATGTTGATGTGATCAGAACAGATTGCTTCTCTGCGTTGGGCCTAAGCCCCTCCTCCTCACCACAAACTACTGCAGCCAGTTTTGCTGAAGTTCAAACCTGCCTTTCACACGCACTAAATATAGACAGAAAATCCGCCACCACAGTCAGTTTCAGGTTTGGTCTATCACATTGCATGCACTAAATAAATATTTGCATTGACTCCTCCCATTAATTTTGCGCGCTCTGGCAGAAACGCCCATCTTTCATATTCATCAGTGCAAACACACTAAGTGGGTTGTGCGAGCTATTTTGCCCATTTGAGGGACGCAGACTTTGGTGCGCCCTGTTAGTAGATCAGCTTCAACGGGTTTTTACGTGTGCAGTCAAATTTGCACACGTTTTTACACGCGCAAACCTTTAGTAAATCAGGCCCTTAGTGTCATTACTGCAAATAATGTAGCTTTAATTAGAGACTGAACACATGTCCACTGCAGTGATGTCATGCATGAAAGGGTTAAAGACTGTCATTAGAGTGGTCATAGAAAACCACATCTCCTAACTCTTATCATTGTTAGAAACCTCAGTCCAGACCAGACCAGAGCCACCTTCAGCTCAGAGTCTTCTCCTCTGTGGACGGTCATACATTCTAGGTGGAACTTACCTGTCTAATTTTGTACGATGAAAAATTGGAAGGCCGCTGTTTCCTGACGCTAAGCAGGCTGTTGTTAGGAAGAGCCATTAAAATGGGTAAGAGCGTTTGAATGCACAGCAAAGGCTGGCGCCGAACCGGACTAATGCCTGGAGGGTCGGAGGAGCTGCTCCATTAGCAGCCTCGTACATCAGCGGATGAGTCGGATAAAGGAAGGCAGCCACAGGCCACAGGCAGGAAGTGAACGGACTGAAGAGAACTGAAGGCACTGGAGACAGATGGGGTGCACTGTTCCACATGACTTTCATGAACTAAAAAGTGAACATTCTGCACTGGGTTTGCATTCAAATGACATGATTGCAGGTGTTAGCGTTGAGGTAACAAGTAGACGAATCAACAACAAGTACAGTGACAAAGGGATGTTTAGTAAAGGGAACGTTTAGGGTTGGATGGTATTTTATTTTTTTTATTTGGGTTAACCACCTGTTGGTCTTTAGAAGATACAAACTGCAACATGTGCTTACACTGCAAAAATCCAAATCTAACCAAGTGTATTTTTCTCATTTCTAGTCCAAATATGTCATCACACTTAAAATCAGACAGAATCACCTAAAGCAGAGGTGTCAAACATGAGGCCCGGGGGACAAAACCAGCCCGCCAAAGGTTCCAACCCGGCCCACAGGATGAATTTACAAAGTGCAGAAGATATTAACAGTCAAGGGTGTCGAACTCAAAAACAACCTAGAAATTAAAGCTGCAAGCAGCATTGGGCGGGACCTCGCACCGGGCGATCCGCCTCCCCCGCGATCCGCCACCCGTGACTGTCGACGCCTCAGCTCCACTCACACCTCTCCGTCCCCATACCAGTTCCCACCCTTTAGTGTCCGTCCTCCTTACATCTGTACAGAACACCAGCGACCCTCTGCTGAAACCACCATCACCTTTAAAATGAGACTTTTAATTTGGAAACCCTACTGTGTGCATGTGCATTTGGTTTGTATGTGAGAGAAAGAATCAGTTTGAAAAATGAATTGAAATTGTATGAATAACTGAGCATTAAAATGATGATTTACCACATTTAAGGCTTTTATTTTGGAAAAACCCTATTGTGTGAGCATGTGTGTCTGTGAGAAAGAGTACTTTTGAATAAAGAAACATTGTACAAACAGTTGTGCATTTGGTCATAAAAATGAAAAGAAGTTATGTAATAGACATTTTGTATTATTCTTAATTGGGGTTTTATTTTGAAAAAATGTACTCCATGTACTTTTGAATGTGTGCAAAATTTCCAATATCCACAATACAATGTAGTAAAACCTGTTTTAAAATTAAAAATTGAAAAAAAAAAAAAAAATCTGGATTGCCTGGGATTTGAACCTGGGTCCTCTTGGTCCATAGGCAGCTACATGAACCACTGCACTGCAGACAGACACATACAGCTGTGCACCAGGAAGAGTTTTATAGAGACTTTGTCATTGTGAAATGTGAAACTAAACATACTCTTCAAAAAATCGCCATAATTCCATAACCGTAGGTCGTATCTGAAAAATTCTTTCACTTTTGGATTCTGCAGACTTGTGGGAATTTAATGAGGTATAACTTTTGTATCAAATGTGTAAAATGAATAAGCAGTAATTGCAGAAACGTAGAGTAACTTTCAAAGGCAGATTGCCAACTTCCTGTTGGAGTTAGCTCATGAGTGTCAGTGTATGATTTGTCGGCTCAATCAGACCAACATTTTGGCATTTGTTTCATGTCTCTGTGACATTCCTACTGGCCGCTAGGGCAGATTTTGTGTGTTTTTTAGTACATAGGTGGTGCTACAGAGTCCATTTTGGCACCCAAGGGGTTAATTTTGATATTGTATGAAAGTGTTCACCAGCCATGACATACATGGCAAATTTGGTGAGTTTTGGAGCATGTTAAGGGGGTCAAATGGCAGTCTAAAGTAGAAAAAGTATGAAAATAAACAAATTGCTATAAATCAATAACCGTATATCCTATCTCAAAATTTTTTGCATGTGAGCGTTGTTCAGAGTCCCGTGAACGCGTAGATATGTCACATGTGGGGAAAAACTCCAAAGTGAAAAATTAGTCCCAAACCTCGCAACTTTGCGGGCTTCTAAAAAAAAAACTAAGACAGTTATGGAAAAAGTGTGACGTAACTTTTTTGAGGAGGGTTCACTCTATCTTTTGGCACTATTTAGAAGTCAATACAACAAACGGTGTAATCGGAGTTAGTTTTAAAAATTTTATTTTGAAAGGCATATTGCGAACTTCCTGTTAGAGATAGCTCATAGGTGTCAGTGCGTGATTTGTTGGGCTCAATTAAACGAAGGTTTTGGCATTGGTTTCGTGTGTCTACGACATTCCTACTGGAAGTTTGCAATTTGAACATTTTACTTTGAAAGGCAAATTCTGAACTTCCTGTCGGAGTTAGGTCATGAGTGTCAGTGCGTGATTTGTCGGGCTCGATGAGACGAAAACTTTGGCATTGGTTTCATGTTTCTACGACATTCCTACTGGCCGCTAGGGCCGTTTTTGTGTATCTAGAGGGCGCTAGAGAGCTCATTTTGGCACCTATGGGGTTAATTTTTACATTTTATCAAATTTTTCGCCAGACCTGACGTGTGCCAAATTTGGTGAGTTTTTGAGCATGTTTAGGGGGTCAAAATCCAGGTCAAAGTGGTGTGTGAATAATAATATAACGAACGAATAACAATAGGGCCTTTCGGCTCGGTCCCTAATAATGACTCCAAATTTTCTTCTTGGTTTAATGTGGAAAAAAATAATATGACGTTATGCCTATAAATAACAGCAACACCAATTTTTTTCTCTTTTATTTATTGCAAGGAACATTAAATTCTGATATCCTTTAATAATAAAACGTCAGTAACTTAAATATGAACAACCTGGAATGTCAAAAGAAAAATACACTGTAAAACAAACCAAAAACAAAAAAATATATATTAAAAAAACAGTATTATTCCAGCAGCTGGAGCACCAAAAAAATACTGTTAAATAACGGAAAAATAACCATCTCATAAAAATACAGTAATTTTCCATAATTAAAATACAGTTTTTTGCCCTAACTTTACATGAGATTTTGTATATTTTTTTTAACTTTATAATATTTAATAAAGAATATTTACATGTATTAAAACAATCCAATTCCCTATAAATATATATATAAATAATTTTCAATGAGACTCAGTTGTCCAATCCACTGATAAAAACTGTATTTGGACAGTTTATCAGTGCTTATACATGTTATACATTCACAAAAATACATTTATTCAACATTTTTGTTGTGAAACCTCCTGTAATTACACAAGATATTTGTCAATTAACAAACAAGTCTGGTTCAACTGACAGAACTAATACTTCTGTTACCGTTAATTGTCAGTAATTTTATCTCTCTCTCTCTTTTTTCTTTTTTTTTTTTACAGTATTAAACTTTAAATTAACAGTTTAATCTCATAAACAGAAAAGAAATATTTGTAAAATTACGATACATTTGCAAATGTATTTTAACTGTATTTTTCTGTCAAAACAGAAAAAAATTCTTTTAAAAAAAGGAAATTTTATGGTTATTCACAGTTACAGTTTTTTCGTGTTATTTTCCATTTGACATGTAAAATCACAGTCTGTTTTTATCATTTCATTGATATTTTCCTGTATCTTTAAAATATAGGAAAAATCTGTTAAATAAACAGTGAAAATTCCTTTAAATTACAGATTTTTTCTACAGTGTATGTGTAATTTTAACAATATTCTGCCTGTTTCGTGCCTTGGTAGATCTGATCTGTAATGCACATGTACACATCATCAACTGAGGTACAATATCGATAAAAATTTTCTTCTTATTTCTTCGTATTTTTCTCCAGAAATTGCAGTTTTTTTCAGGTTATTCACATCATTTTTGTTTGAATAGTTTGTAAAATGTAAGTGTTTTCATAATTTAATGTTATTAAATTTGGAGTTGTCATTATTTATAGGTTATTCTGTTATTATTTGACTGGTTGGGTCCGCTGCAGATCAAACTGAACTGAATGTGGAACCTGAAAGAACAGGAGTTTGACAGCCCTGTCATATAGGACGCAGGACAAGACAGAAAAATATCTGTTGAAATGGAACAAATACCTGGAATCTTTGGATCTCAAAGACTAAAGGTTAAGAAGATTCACACTGAATGTATGTAGATGTGTGTGTATATTCTGATTAGACACCTCTGTGTAGATATTGATGGTGTATGTAAATATTACATACATGGATACTCAAAGTTGATGTGTGTGGGATTAAAAGCCACTATATTGATATTAAGACCCCTTCTGGTTATGGGGTGGGTAATGTACTAGTGCTCTAATGATAGTATTTGATGTGTGACAATGTGATATGTTTGGAAAAAAGTAAGAGAAAATGCAAGTCATAAAAAAAAACAAAAAACACTTTTTGTAAGAGTGTTGGTTCAATTCCCTGTTACTTTCCTGTCATTATATCGTGCAGTGAGCATGAGCAATAAGAGGGGTTATCTGACTCACTGAACTACCAGCCATAATGAACACAAGCAGTAGATTTACTCAAACAAAATGATAATAAAATAAAAGTTAATGTGCAATAATAATATACACTGCCCGGCTAAAAACACAACTATCCCCCACACACCCCCCTTTGGACTTCTGTTAGCTTTGATTACAAGTCGTAATGTTCATTTCCATCTGTAGTTATGTTCATTTTTCAACATGACCGCAGAAAGTCTCAAAGATCCTCGTTGGGGTTCAGGTCTGGACTCTGTGGTGTCCAATCGATCTGTGAGAATGATGTGTGACTTCCTGAACAAATCTTCAACATTTGATCCTGATGAGTCCTGGTTTGGTCACCTTGGAAAGTGTCTGTCGTCAGGGTCCTTCAGTTTATTCAGGTTCATCTGACCTCATTTAATTGGACATAACGTTACTGAACCTAGACCTGGACCACCCAACCAACCCCAGACCATAACACTGCCCCCAAAGGCTTGGACTGTAGGTGCTAGGCATGATGGGTAATGGTGTTGTGCAAGTTACTCCCAACTGGGGCGCCGCTAGCAGCTGTGGGCCCCTGAGAGCTAAACCTTGTGGGCTCGTGCTACAAGAAAGTACACTGTAAAAACTGTTAATTTAACGTTTAATACTGTTAAAAAAATGTAATAGAATGAGATAAAAATTGCTGACAATTAACTGTAACAGAAGTATTTGTTCTGTCAGTTGAACCAGACTTGTTTGTTAATTGACAAATATCTTGTGTAATTACAGGAGGTTTCACAAAAAAAATGTTGAATAAATGTATTTTTGTGAATGTATAACATGTATAAGCACTGATAAACTGTCCAAATACAGTTTTTATCAGTGGATTGGACAACTGAGTCTCATTGAAAATTATTTACATATATATACATATATATATATATATATATATATATATATATATATATATATATATATATATATATATATATATATATGTAGGGAATTGGATTGTTTTAATACATGTAAATATTCTTTATTAAACATTAAAAAGCCAAAAAAATATGCACAGTCTCATGTAAAGTTAGGCCAAAACACTGTATTTTAATGATGGAAAATTACCGTATTTTTATGAGATGGTTATTTTCTGTTATTTAACAGTATTTTTTCGGCACCCCTGCTGCCAGAATATTACCGTTTTTTACGAGTTTTTTTTTTTTTTTTTTTTTTTACAGCGTGGGTTAGCTTCAGATCTCAGCGTTTCTCAAACACAGGCTGTTGCATCTGTAACACGGATCATTTTGGAACTTTATTTATTTTTGCAGTCGTTCTGGGAACTGATCTCTCAAAAGATTAAAGAACTCCGATTTGATATTTATCGATAAATATATCACAAACACGCCAAAACATGCACAATAAGGTCGGAAACAACTCCAGCAGCTGTATCATGCACAGATTTATTAGCTGTTTTCATCTAAGCCCAGAAGAATTTCACAGGAGTGGAAGCCTACTTTCAAACCAGAAAAATGAAAACACTGTTTGCTTTTGAGAGGGTTTAATTATTACTAATCTTTGATGTGTGCAGCAGAAAACACTCCATCTGGGGTCATTTTCAGTGTGCTTTGATGTTAAATGAGTCATAAGGATCTCAGAAATTCAGAGCAAGCAAAAATAATGTTTAGTTTTCAGACAGAAACATCAGAGATTCTTTTTTCACATGATATTCAAACAGTGAACTTCTAAATCAGAGCCTCTGCGGAGGACAGTATCAATATCTTGGAGGTTGTCAAAAAGAAATGTTCAAGAACTGAATAATATTGTCTTAAATCTGAGATACAGACTGAATTTTAAGGGTAGTTTCTGGTCGTAAAACATTCATTAGGATGTAGTCGGACAATTGGAGCTGGTTTTCCACATGTTATATAACTGGTCAGTACTTATAATCACGGAAAAAAATATTAGACCGCCGCTTGTTTTCTTCAGTTTCTTGTTCATTTTAATCCCTGATCCAACTACAGTTCCATTTATTTGGACAAATATAATGAAAACAACAAAAACCGCTCATAGTAGTTGAATTTCACAGCTGATATCTACCCACTGAACAGGTTTTCTGGATAAAAACCAAAAGCACTTCAGTTCTTCCATCAGTATCTGTGTCACTGATGACCGTTATGATCTTATCTTATCTCATCTTATCTTATCGTACTTTACCTTACCTCATCTCACCTTATCTTACCTTACCTTATCTTATCTTACCTTACCTTATCTCATCTCACCTTACCTCATCTTATCTTATCGTACCTTACCTTACCTTATCTTATACCTTACCTCATCCCATCTTACCTTACCTTATCTCCATAGTTAACAGTGGACTTTTCTTGCTGATAGAACTGTCAGCCTGGGCTTTGTTTCTGGGTTCAACAGTGAACTCTGCCGTTTGTTCGCCCTTCAGCGCAAATAAAGAGCGAACGATGGGTCGGCGAACGCAGAGGCTTAATGAACCCAAATTCCGTTTCTGCGCTCGTTTTGTTCGTTAAGCCATCATTCACTCACTATTTGCGTTGAAGGGTGTGCTAAACAGGTGCGTTCACTATTGAACCCAGAAGAACACCTCTGCTCCAGCTGGTTCCACTCATCTGATCTGACAGCACTATGGTTAGAAGGAAGAAGTATTATGGGATATCTGTGAGCCCGGATCTGTGACCTCCTCCCTTACCCTCACCTGTCTGGATGGACCTCCTCACCTTCATCTGACTATAGATGGACCCCCTCAGCTGTCTGCACCCCCCCCCCCCACACACACACACACACACTCTGAACTGAACTGAATTATTTACACACATATATGTTGTGTCTAAGGATGAGCCCAGTTCTTCTGCACTGGTGACTTTATGAACAGAACTCTGAACGGTCACTGTTGGTCGTAACCACGGCAACAACAGGATAAACAGATTGTATAGAAAAACTGAACGCTGTTCCGTTCCTCTCATCCACGCGCTCATATCTGATTAGGCGCACACACAGACACACACACACACACACACACCTGCTAGTGTGTGTGTTACCAGTTCACTGGCTCCACCCCCATACGGTTCTCATTCATTCATTATTCATATAGCTCTCAAAGCCACACACACTTTGTCCTGAACTAATCTATATTTACCTCCACCAAGGAGGTTCTGTTTTTGCCGGCGGTGGTCTGTCTGTCTGTCTGTCTGTCTGTCTGTGTCTGTCTGTCTGTCTGTGTCTGTCTGTCTGTCTGTCTGTCTGTGTCTGTCTGTCTGTCTGTCTGTGTCTGTCTATCTGTCTGTCTGTCTGTCTGTCTGTCTGTCTGTCTGTGTCTGTCTGTCTGTGTCTGTCTGTCTGTCTGTGTCTGTCTGTCTGTGTCTGTCTGTCTGTGTCTGTCTGTCTGTCTGTCTGTCTGTCTGTCTGTCTGTCTGTGTCTGTCTGTCTGTCTGTCTGTCTGTCTGTCTGTGTCTGTCTGTCTGTGTCTATCTGTCTGTCTGTCTGTCTGTCTGTGTCTGTCTGTCTGTGTCTATCTGTCTGTCTGTCTGTCTGTCTGTGTCTGTCTGTCTGTCTGTCTGTCTGTGTCTGTCTGTCTGTCTGTCTGTCCATGTGCAAGATAACTCAAAAAGTTGTGGATGGATTTGGATGAAAATTTCAGGAAATGTTGATACTGGCACAAGGAAGAAATGATAAAATTTTGGTGGTGATGGGGGGGGCACAGATCTGCCTTGGCGGAGGTCTGCGCTCTCCGAGTGCTTTTCTATTTATCCAAAAATCCATAGAAAATAAAATTCAGTGAGCGGATCAGTTCTCACTCGGTAAATTTGTTTTTATCGGTGCAAAATGTCCATGGGAAAAATCTGATATCATCAAAGATCTTGTCAAACTTGTGTTAAAAATCTTCTTTTTCAAATGTAAATAACATTTCAAAGGAAATACATGACAGAAACGAAGTGAAATGAATCTACAAGAATACATCCTCCTTCTAACGTGGACCTCTGAGGTCCACGTTAAAATCAGCCCTTTAACGAGGAACTGGGCGAGCGCTCACTTTTAATGAACTAGCCCAGAAACGGGATAGCGTATTTTGCAGTGCGTTGGGGTCAACAAACTAACAAATGAACGCATTTTGCGTTGCGCTAGTTGTTAACGAACAAAGAGTGAGCCCAGAAACAGGATAGCGCAAAATGTGTTAAATAGACACATTTTGCGTTTCGCTGGGCTTAACAATTTAACAAACTAGTGCAGAAACGAGCCCCTGGTCATACGGTGTCTATGAATTTCAGATGTGTGCTCCACAGTCATTCATCCTTTATATCACACATTTAGCAGAGATTCTGTTTAGTGGTTGACTTAAACATCCTGGCACACTCACCTGTTCAGCTCTGTCTGACCTCCACCTCTGTCCACACATGAAACAGGTTTGAGCTCGTATCTGCCACAGAGGAGTTTTAACTGTTCATGATGAAAGTGTCTGGATGAAAGAGAGTCAAGCAGCACACACTGTGGGAGAGTGTGTGTGTGTGTGTGTGTGTGATTTTATATATATATATATATATATATATATATATATATATATATATATATATATATATATATATATATATGTATATATATATATATATGTGTGTGTGTGTGTGTGTGTGTGTGTGTAAAATAACTCATATACAGCCCTCTAGAGCATCATAGACTGTAACCTATGCTTCTATGTGTTACTACATAGTGAAAGTAACAAATACGCTTCAGAGGTTTTTCCTTTAGTGAAACTTTTACAGTTCACCATCCATTTTAAACCGAGGGAATCTGTGGGTAAAAGGCTTTAATGAAGTGTTTCTCAACAGGGGTTACAGGGGGCGTTGGGACACAGTGGGGGGGCGTTTGGAATGAGACAGCTGAGAGAGGGACGGACTGAAATGGGGGGGTGTTAGCCTGTATTTCTGTCCATCCGTGACGCAGTAGTTTTTGATATTTTTTATTTAAAAATATTGTAAATGTAATGTTTCCCTTTGAGTCTGTTTCAGATGGCATTTCGACCTTTACAGTTATGTGGAATATTTGTCTGAAACTGGTCTGGTCCAAAAGTTATGAATCATAAAGTAGAGGGCGGTCCATTTGGGATGCCTTTGACCCCGCCCAAAAATGAGTTCAGTAGAATTGTGAGCGGCTGATGTTCGCAGAATCCACTCTTTGTGTAAACACCACCCAGATAAGACTGCACCCTGATTTTTAGAAACCTCAGGAGACTGAAACATACGTCTTATTCCTGTTCCTGACACCTGTGGATTACAGGAGTGAAATGATGTAATAGAATACAAAGTGGAGCTATGGATAAATAGTTTTGTATTTCAGTATTAAAAAAGTGAAACATAATTGGCAGAATAGATGGAAAAACTCTTTCCAGTTTGTAGTAAAACAACCTTTTGGTCAAATGATGCAACATGTGGACTCATTACTGCACAGGTGTCCAACATGCGTCCTAGGGACCAAAACCGGCCCACCAACAGTTCTTGCACTTTGCAGGTTAGGGCATCAAACTCAAAAATAATATCATAATAATATATAAATAATGACAACACCATTTTTTTCCCTTTGATTTAGTGCAAAAAACATTAACTTATGAAAATGTTGACATGAACAAACTCTCCTTTAACAATAAAATGTGAAGAACCTGAAATGTCTGAAGTAAATTCAGTGCAATTTTAACAATATTCTGCCTGTTATTAAATGTTTTGTGCCGTTGTAGATCTGATCTGTTATGCATATGTAGAAACGATAAGTGGAGGCAGAATATTGACCAAACTGTGCTTATATTTCTGAACAAATGTGGTGTTTTTCAGGTTCTTCACATCCTTTTTGTTTGGATAGTTTGTAAATGTAAATGTTGGCATCACTGAATGTTATTTTTTGTGCTAAAACAATTTGGAGTTGTCATTATTTATTGGTTGTCATGTTATTATTTGACCCACTTCAGATTCTGAATTCTGAATGTGCCGCCCCCCCCCCCCGAAGAAAATGAGTTTGACAGCCTCGCATTACTGTGTGAATGAACATGAAAACCAGTCACTGAGCTCCATCACTACGACCGTCTGTGGACCTTCATCCTCCTCTTCATCCTCCTCTTCCTCTTCCTCTTCCTCTTCCTCCTCTTCCTCCTCTTCCTCCTCCTCTTCCTCCTCCTCCTCCTCCTCCTCTTCTTCCTCCTCCTCCTCCTCTTCTTCCTCCACCTCCTCCTCCTCTTCCTCCTCCTCCTCCTCCTCTTCTTCCTCCTCCTCCTCCT